>NC_056706.1:2513372-2535872 GCF_018831695.1 Puntigrus tetrazona | reverse complement strand
TTCTCACTTAACTAAAACTAAATAGTTTATTTTAGTTGCCGTGCAATATTACATTTTTATTTAAGTTCGTTTTATTACTTTTGTTGCATTTTTGCATCTATTTTTAAGTTGTTTTTGTTTATTTTATATATGTCCAAAATTAATATATTTTATTTATTGTTATATATATTTTTTCTTTTCATTTTAATTTAATTTTAGTAATTTTGTCATTTACATAAGTTTTGTTTATTTTTATATATGTCCATATAATTAATAATAGTTATAATAATTATATATATATATATATACACATATATATATATATATACATATATATTTGTATATAAAACAAAAAGTATATATATATATATATATATATATATATATATATATATATATATATATAAATATATATATATATATATATATATATATATATATATATATACATATATAATTATTATAACTATTAATTATATGGACATATATAAAAATAAACAAAACTTATGTAAATGACAAAATTACTAAAATTAAATTAAAAAAAAAAAAAAAAAAAAAAAAAAAATATATATATATATATATATATATATATATATATATATATATATATATATATATATATATATATATATACTTGTTTGTTTTATATATATATATTCTATATTTCAGTTAATGTTTATTTATTTGAAGTTGCAGTGCATTTTTTTAAGTTTTAGTTTTAACAACTATAATAAACCTGGATACAACATGAGCGGATTGTAATATAATATTCATTCATGTATTATATATTCACGTATCATTTAACTGCAACAGTCCCAATCGATTTAGTTCAATAGCTCAGGAGCAATTTTTAGTCCACGAATCCATCACGTGGAGGCTGTTACATTTTATTATTATTCATTTTGGTGAAAGTTTTGCCTCCATCCACTGTTCACATCCAACCCTGTAACTGAGCACGTACTTTACAAAGAAGCAGAGAGCGGTCTCCGATAGAAGAATGAATGGGAGACAACGGCTCGATGTAAAGGCGCTTCAGCAGCGAGACTCCCGTGTGGAGTGTGTACTAGAGCTGTAATCGAGCGGGGGAAAACTTCTGTTCTATTTTAAGAGCAAATGCTGCAATGTCTGGGTGTTCCCGAAACTGCAGTCAGTGCCAGACGGAGAGAAACGAGAGTCTATTCCAATCCGTGACGCCCCGAGCCGAGCGGGACATAAATATACCAGTGTCGCCGTCCAGATCAGCTGTTTCAAAATGGAAATTTCAAGAGGAGGAGATATATATATATATATATGCGTTCGACGTCCGGTGGCCGTGAAGGAGGGAGCACGTACTCTTAATCGCAGAGAATCCCTCAGTGCCGGTGAACTGGGTTAGCAGATCTAGGTCAAAACATGAGGGAGAGACGCTGAAACTTCTGCTCATGTTTGTTTCATGGGCTACGCGCGAATCAGGGCCAGGTTTTTGTTTCTCAGGGAAGGCAAAAATGAAGTTCGATGAAATGCGCTCGCCCTCAGGCCGTGCAGGACGTAGATGAGCTGGATGTAAACGTAGCATTGCATCTCTTTGCGCAGCAGCGAATGGGTGCCGTCAGAATGAGGCAAAACATCAGGATCATTCACACCACTCCGGTCCATCAGTTAACGTCTAGTAAAGCCAAAAGCTCTGTGTTTGCGAGAAACAATTCCATCGAGCCTATTTATGACTCATAATAACTAGATTTCACTTCCTCTGGCGAAAAGTCCATTTCCTGTTCTCTCTCACATCGACCCGCGTATTTATTTACAGCCGTTTTGACTTGGCTTGATCTGTTCATATCTCTCTCCTGATTCAGATGAGACGAGCTTTGAGGATTATTATGTCGTTTTTTTAACTCTCATTCCGGCGGCACCCATTCACCGCAGAGTGTCCGTTGGAGCGAACGGCCTGAGAGTGACTAACTCTGTCATTTTTAGGTTGAACTGTTCCTTTAAAGCAGGTGCTAAATGTACGAACGCTACAGAAAAAGCAAGCTCTGAGGTTGTTTTGAAATATCCCCGTTATCAAGAGCACATTCCTGACTATGGAGGTGTTAGTGCCTCCCTGCCGATGCCTGGTAACACCACATTCCTACATCTACGGGAGACATTAAACTAATCCACTAAACCGCTTTTTACTGCAAACCCGATAAAGGCCCCGATACACTGTGACTCAATCATTTGCAACGTTTGCAGATGTTTCGGCCCACAACGCTGATGTCAGTAACCCGGTGTTTTATTTCCCGCTCAGATAAAGATGTTGTCCGAGCGTAAGCAGGAACTGGAGCGGCGCATGAACGGCATGCTGGAGGAGAACGAGCAGCTTCGGCACACCGTGGACGAGCTCAGAGAACGAACGCTGCTGCTCGAGAAACAGTGTCACGAGAAGGACCTGCAGGTGAGTAACAAACATCTTACTCACTTGGGCTTTGGTCTTGTTTTTCGGTACAAGTCTGGTTAGCAAAAAACACGGGAGGCGTGTGGTACGGTATATGTATCGAAAACAGGGGAAGGGAAAAGATTTCTGCTTCAAACGTAAAGGGGGAAAAAAAATCGTCTGTCTAAAAAAAAAAAAAAAAAAAAGCCTTAATATATTTTGCTTGTCCAAATGTACACTGCTTTATATTGTTAACATATTTTTACTGCAATATTTTTACCCAAACAGCCCAAAAACAGTAATAACACATTTTAGATATAAAAAAAATCCCTTTTTTTTTTTAAATATATTGACAGAAATATATATTTTCTGTAAGGTTTACTTATATTACCCACATATATTGGGTGTGTGTGTGTGGCATAAAAGATGAAAATTAAATAGCCTATACATAAAGTATAATCAATCAATTAAATGCTTGGCGTGCAATATTATATTAATATATTACATTTTACATATATATTACATTTAAGTTCATTTTATTAATTTTGTTGCATTTTTGTTTATTTTTAGTTGATTTTGTTTATTTTGTATGTCCAAAATTAATATATTTTATTGTTATATATTTTTTCTTTTCATTTTAATTTAATTTTAGTAATTTTGTCATTTATATAGGCTTTGTTTATTTTATATATGTCCATATAATTAAGTTATAATAATTACTTTAAAATAATTCACTATAGAAGTTTTTGTTGTTTTGTTATGATACCTTATAAAAAAAAAAAAAAAAAAAAAAAAAAAAAATATATATATATATATATATATATATATATATATATATATATATATATATATATATATGTGTCAGCTTTTAACAATTTTTTAACAATTTTCAGAAATCATGCTTTTTAATTCTGCATTACAATTAATTTCAATTAAACTGTAGTTGTGATGTGATATATTTATATGTGTGTGTGTGTGTGTGTGTGTGTGTACAGAACAACATTGACTTAAATAAATATATCCCTAACTGAATACATCCTATTTAAGAAGTATTAAGACTTTCGAGCGTTATGATCTTCAAGACAATTAAACGCATTATCCTCAAACTCTCCTTCCCGTAATTCATTCACATGTCCTTATACGTTACAAAAAGCTGCTATTAAAAGCAGCCGAACAGTGTGTGTCTGTAACTGTTGAATGAAATCAAATGAAAGCAGATGAAAGCTTCAGTCTCAAACCGAGCGAGAATAACAAGCCAAAAAAGTGATTCTTGCTTTACGTGTAATCCAGTGTTATTAGAGAAACAGTGCTTTGATTGTTTGGTATTCCTATTTTACCGGATGGCCTTCAGTTCTCAGGTTTTTCCCCATCAGTCCGCAGAACAAACTTAAAGCACACTTAGAAAGTCATTTATTTACGATTACCACACAATAAAAAAATATTACTGAAGTCAAGGGTGCAACCTTGATTGACAGATGTGCAACAGAGTAGGAAATTGGGAAAGTACATCGCAATTAAAATGAAAAGTCTAAACAAAAAAGATTACATTCACATTTAAATCAGCGCACGTTGCACCGGATTACTTTTTTTTACCAGCGCTGAGAAAAACAACCAATCACGCACGTTTCCGTTGAGCTTAGTAACGCTATTACGAATCCTCTCACCGGATATCACAGCAAAACGAGATTCGTTTAGTTTTATAGACGGTGAGCGCCGATGAATCACGTCGTTACAAGCTCTGCTTTATTTCTATTATCATGCACTTGCGGTTGTGGAACGAATGAATCATAGGTGACAAAAACGCCCGAGAATAGAGTTTATTTACACAATGGCGGGAGTAACCGCGCGCGCGCTTCCTTCAACGTGACGCCGCGTTCGGGAGCGAGCTAACTGAACTAAACCGAACCGAGCCAGTCCTGTCTTCGCAGCCAGCGCGCTCCCTCAGGTGTGTTTTGTGACCCTCAGCTGCGGCAGAGCCAGCTGGAGCTGCAGGAAGTGCGCGCGTCTCACCGGCAGCTGAGCGCGCGTCTCGAGGAGCTGGCGGAGGAGCGCAGTCTGCAGGGCTTCAGCCCGAACCCGCGCAGCCTGCTCTGTGAGATCGAGCAGAGCATGGAGCAGGAGGAGCTGGAGCAGGAGAGGGAGCAGGTACGTCTGCGCAGCCGTTGTGTTGAGGAGCTGGGAAAGCTTGAGGAAGATCCAAGGGGTTGACATGCGTGCGAGGGGTGAACATTTTTTTTTTCCTTATTTGCTCAGCGACTCCCAAACAATGGACGCCCGGATAGAAACCATCACAGAAATTCTAATGGTCTAACCTTTTTTAGTTACCAAAATAGTTTTGGCCACTTTTTCAATAAGACTGAATGTCCCATCAATAGAATCCATCACATAGCGGTGGACACCATTATACCTTCCTTTAAAACCAATACAGTTCCCATTATAACCATTAAATCTGTTCCATTTTCTGTTGTGTTTTGGGCAGCGTTCTACTGTTTTTTCCAGAAGGCATAGATTCGCTCTGCGATTCATTTTCCCCTCCTTTGTGTGACACGATTGGTCGATTTCATTTAAAGCATTTGAGCCGCGAAAGGGACAACTAGTGGTAAAGAATGAACTCGCATTTTCATTCAGACCAATGCAAAAAGACCAACTGTACGCTAATGCTAACGAAACTGCTCGGGACTCGTTTCAATGATTCGGAGTCGACTCTTTGTTTTAAGAGACGATAGCTTTATACACGGCGCACTTTCAGATGAAAAACTCTGCAGGATGTGGCACTCATTTTCAAAAATTGGGATTTGAGGTCAATGACATTTCTTTAAATATTTGTTTTCGTTCTTTTTTTAGCAAAGATTTATTGACTTTGTGGATTGATTGAACATTTGAGCAATATTGCTTTCCTTACGCTGAAGGAAATATCCAATTTCGTAAAAAAAACCTGCAAATATCAGGAAATGTTACATTTGTTACTGAACTGATAAAACGTTTTATATTCACTGAGTGCATATACTGTTCTATACCGAAGATGCATTTTTAATTATGCAATAATATGAATGTATAAATATGCATTACTCAAAACAATAGTTCGCCCCAAAAATGCAAGTTCTGTCATCGCTAGTTCAAAACCTGCATGAGTTTCTTTGCACAAAGGAAGACATATTGAAGAAAGTCTGTAAGCAGGCTGTTTTGGGTCACCATTGACTTCCACAGTAGGAAAAAAAAATACTATGGAAGTCAATAGTCACAAACTTTCTTTAAAATATCTTCCTCGATGGTGACAGAATTTACATTTTTGGGTGAACCGGGCCAAAACCCCCCCACTCAGGTTTAGCTAAATGCATTTAATATAAACTGGAATTATACTATATTGTTATTTAAGTACAGCTAACGCATTACATTTGAGTTTGCGCTTACGGGTCTGACCAACGCTCTTCTCTTTCCTCCAGCTCCGGCTGCAGCTGTGGGAAGCTTACTGCCAGGTGCGCTCCATCTGCTCCCAGCTGAGAGGAAATGACATCACAGACTCCGCCTTATCCACCGATTCGTCCATGGACGAGTCTTCAGAGACGCTGTCGGCTAAAGACGTGCCCACCGGCAGCTTGCACGCCAGTCTCCTGGAGCTGCGCAGACTCACGCAAAACCTGCTGGACGGCAACGAATCTACGGTAAGCGAACGAATCTGCGAGCATTGCCGTCGTTATCGCCGTCATTGCCGTTTTTTGCTCGCGCTCAGGGCTCGCGGCGCAGTGACGAGGAGGTCCTGGAGGAGCAGGTGCGCAAACTGAGCGAGGAGCTGCGAGAGCTTAGGGAGCTGTACGAACAGGAGCAGGAAAAGACGCGCAGCGGTCAGGAGGAGGCGCTACAGCTGCATAATCAGGTGCCGGCGCATACATTAACGTTAAAAAAAAACACCCGATTTCATTCACGCACTCATCCGTCCCGTGGTTCTGCTCTGGATCCTGTAGGCGGCGCTGCTCTCGGTGGAAGTGTCTTCCTCAAGAGAGGAAAACGAGCGCTTGAGAGCGATGGCAGAAGTGCGCGAGCCCAACGAACAGTTACAGAGCGCCATACGAGACAGAGATGAAGCCATTGCCAAGTACGACACACACACGTACAGCATTTATAAAGAACAGTTCACTTAAAAAATTTTATTTATAGAAAATTTACTCACCATTTAAGATGCGAATGAGTTAATTTGCATGCAGTGAATGGGTGCCGTCAGATTTTCAGCAAATTTTCAGCAATATTTCATTTTTAACAAAACCTATAAATGTGTATCAAGTACACTAAATCTGAAGCAGATTTGTAAAGGTACATTTTGCATGCAGTGAATGGGTGCCGTCAGATTCGAACTGAATTTTCAGCAAAAACCTATAATGGTGTATCAAGTACACTACTGAACTAGAACTTTATTGTAAAAAAAAACAACAACTCTAAAAGCATTATGTATATTGTCTTTAAAAATATTATATATAAACAAGATGCAAATGAGTTAGCTTCTGAAGCAGATTTGGGTAAATTTTGCATGCAGTGAATGGGTGCCGTCAGATTTTCCGTCAAATAAAATTTTTTAACAAAACCTATAATGGTGTATCAAGTACACTAAATCTGAAGCAGATTTGTAAAGGTAAATTTTGCATGCAGAGAATGGGTGCCGTCAGATTCGAACTGAATTTTCAGCAAAATTAATTTTTTTTTTACAAAACCTATAATGGTGTATCAAGTACACTACTGAACTAGAACTTTATTGTAAAAAAACAACTCTAAAAGCATTATGTATATTGTCTTTTAAAATATATATATATATATATATATATATATAAATATTATATGCTCACCAATCAATCCTATGAACCGAATGGGTCTTCGCTTATATTTCCTTTTAATATTTTATGTTAGCGATTTAAACAAACGCCCGACACTAAACATTTAGCGTGCTTATGAAGGAAATAATATATTTTAAAACAATATACTTACAGTAAGCGCAAATAAAACTGAATGCAATGTTTTTGAATGCGTAATAATAATATAATAAATGCATAATAACTCAAATTAAAAATATTATGTAATTTGATAATAAATGCATGTTTTTTGCATCCATTTAAGTAGGACTTGATATGTAATTTGATCAATACTTTGCCTTTAAAAAATGATTAAAGAGTACTGGGGTTGACGAGCATTTATGGCAAAGTAAAATATAATTGAATATAATTTCTAAAAAATCTTGTTGCATTTTAGTACATTTAAAATATATATGAACTTTAAACACAATACTGAATAACGCTACAATTAAAATTATAATCAAGTATTTGGTCTATAAATAAGTGTACTTCTTTAAAACAATTAAATATAAACACTATTTAAATACGTAGTCATCAACGTCGGCCTTTTATATCATTAATTTGATATTATCTGTAATTGCAGCTAACTATTTTAATTACAAGCTCACATTCGGTACAATCAAGCGCTTGTCTGTCACTCATTTACCGGCGAGCAAGATCATATCATGCCAATAAACTAAAAGCATGAACCGTTCGAGAGAAAGAGAGAGCCTTTTAGTTGCCTTGAGGTTTCCGCCTCAGACGCCGTAACTCTTTTGCTCCGTCTTTACAGGAAGAAAGCCGTGGAGATGGAGCTGGCGAAGTGTAAGATAGACATCATGTCTTTGAACAGTCAGCTGTTGGATGCGATACAGCAGAAGCTGAACCTGTCTCAGCAGTTAGAAGCCTGGCAGGTGGGTTTCTCTCACACGCTCTCACCTCAGATCGGAAAAAGATCCGCGCATATCATGTGCCTGGCTTTCTGCAAGGATCAAAAAGGAAATAAAAATGAATGCAAAGCCTTGGCAATCCAGAGACATTTCATGCTGGCTTATTGTTATTACCCGAAATTGCAAACATTATAAAAACTGACTTCTACTTCAGCTAAATGAAAAAAAAATAGACATATGAAAACCGAAATACCCCAGAAATTATTGACAGAAATGAAATTCGAATATAGACAAAAACGGCAATTGCTTATTAATGATATTAAAATAATGAGGCCAAGCAATTAACAGTAAAATAGAATTTTTTTTAATTTTAGTTAGACATTAACTGAAACAAATATCGATATTATATGAAACGATATGAAACAAATAGATATTAAATGAAAACAAAAAGACGGGAAAAAAGACAGAATAAGAAAATGTAAAATTAAAATAAAACCACAACATATATATATATATATATATATATATATATATATATATATATTTTTTTATTTATATATATATATATATATATATATATATATATATATATATATATATATATATATATATATATATATATATATATTTTTTTTATATATATATATATATATATATATATATATATATATATATATATATATAATTATATATAATTATATATAATATATAATAATCGTACTGTAAACAAAGGAAATCATATATTTTAAAACAACACAAATTAATTGAATTTATTAATTAATTGCATGATAACCGCACATAAAAAATATGCATTGTAATTTAATATTAAATGCAGTTAGTGGAGATTTATGTAGTTTGATAAATACTTTCGAATGCCTTTAAAATATTGACGAGCATTTATGATAAAGAATATAGTTTAATATACGTTCTAAACAATCTTGTATGACACATATTTGTAATT
Organism: Puntigrus tetrazona; assembly: GCF_018831695.1. Lineage (NCBI taxonomy): Eukaryota > Metazoa > Chordata > Actinopteri > Cypriniformes > Cyprinidae > Puntigrus > Puntigrus tetrazona. The sequence continues at coordinate 2,526,833 of NC_056706.1, read as the reverse complement.
ACACATTAAGTTGCAGTTTAGTAAATGTAAAATACATGTGAACTTCAAACGCAATACCGAATGACACTTTATATATTAGTTAGAATAGACAAAAAGAAATTAAAAATTCATAAACGATGACAAAAGCTAAATGTCAACTATGTAAAATTAAAAATAAATAAATTAAATAATATATAATAATTGTAATATAAACATAACACATCACTGACTACTAAACTAGATTTTTACTATATATGTATAACAAGTAACTTCATAGGGTTAACTTATAACTTTCATAAGGTCAAAATACATTTGTACATACAGTAAAGAATATACTCCATTTTCCCCCGAAATATGATAATTTTTTCAGTTAATATAACTTAAAACCATCTTCTAAAGATGAATTTATGCTTTTTAAGAGCAAGAGTCAAAAGCAATCAATCGTGGTTTGGTTGCAACAATATATCGAGAATCATTTTAAAAAAAAGTCTTTAATCTGCATATGCTTTGAGATCAGTCACGTCACAAATTATATTAAAAAAACATGCGTGTCAGAAACAAATGCAAAGGTAAAAGATGAATAAAACTAACCCTCGACCCTTCAGCCTTTTTATGATGATAGCAGCGGTCAGCCTCTGTCTCTGTCTGCTTCTCTCTCCTTCTGCCTTTTCTGTTTAAAGTCAACATGAAGTCAACACTGACCTGAATTACTTTAAGACACAGTTCATTGATACACGCTATTTTCATAAAAAGAAAAAAAAAAAAAAACTAATTAAAACCTACTGAAATTAATACTCTTTTTGAGATGAATGATCATGTTAATTACTACTCCAAAAAAAAAAAAAAAAAAAAAAAAAAAAAAAATATATATATATATATATATATATATATATATATATAAAAATATTATTATTATTAAAAAAAAAAAAATTAAGTAGTAATTAACATGATTATGAAATATAAATGATTATATATATATATATATATATATATATATATATATATATATATATAAAATTACTAAAAATGTAAATGTAATGTTAATTAAAAGGTTAATGTAAATTTAAAGACAAATAAATCCACAAATAAATGTAATTTAGTGTAACAGTTGTTCATTTAAAATAATAAACTACTACTTTCTTTAATGATCTTTGCCAATATCCTTCGGACTGGTTTTACCCATTTGTATTATTTAAAATATAATAAAATGTAGCACGATCAAAGTCTTCCTTCACATATTTTAATAGGTGCAGGTCAGAATAAACTTTAATTTTTAAATAAATATCTCTGTTCCTCTCAATGGCGATTATTATTTCATTTTCATTAAATAAATTTCATTAAGTTATTTTGGTAACACTTTATTGTAGCGTCTCTTAACTAGACGCTTATTAGCATGCATATTACTAGAATATTAGCCATTTATTAACAGTAATTAAGCACGTATTAATGCCTTCTTCTACACATAATAAACATAATAACTAACTATTAATAAGCAACAATTTAGGAATGTATTGAGGCAGAAGTGTTCCCTATTGTAAAGCGTTACCGTTATTTGAAATATTAGACACTTTACATGGATTTCATAGGATTTCTGTGTAAGTGTTGTGTTTGACTCACTTTACATGTCCTGATAATAATTGTCTCACGACGTTAAAAATGGACTTTTGTGCTTGACCGCATTTCTAAAATACTATAAATGTCGGTTAACATTCATATCGTAAAGACTAAAGCAATAATCACGTCGGATCGAAAGTCGGATGCCCGATGGATAAAATGATTTTTTTATGTAAACTGGGTTATGTTTGCAGTTTCATGTTGACTTTTTTGAGTGTATGAACGAACGCGTGTCGTCTCTTCCTCTGAGTTCTGTCTTTAATCTCGCCCATGTCCTGTGAGTGTGTGTGTGTGTGTGTGCGTGTGTGTGTGTGTTTAACTCTCAGCTTCCCTTCTCTCTCCCGCCTGCAGTTTGCCTCCTCAGGGCTGTTCACTGTGTGGCTCTTGTGGTTTCTGATCTAGTGGCCTTTCTCAGCTTCCATACAGACCCCTTCTCCCCTATGGTAACTCCCTCCTGCCTTAGAGGTGAGCTCGGCTTCACCGCCGACCCCGTATCCGTGTTCACGAGGTCACGAGGTCACCGTTCATGTCATCGTGATGTGGTTCTTCACTTGTTCTTCAAGCCATTTTCACACTACAACAAACATCAAAACCATTAGAACATTTACGATGTCTCCTCATCAATGGTTTTGTGAAAAAAAAAAATAAATAAAAAACTAAATGAATATATATATATATATATATATATATATATATATATATATATAGTATTTTTAATATTTTGAATTAGGTTTTAATTTTAGTTTAAGCTTTAATACTTTTAATGCGCTTTTATCTGTTTTTTCATTTTTATTTAAGCTTATTTTTTTCCTGTTTTTATTTAGTTAATATAATAAGAAAAATATAAACTTTTTAAAAAATTACTAAAGCATATTTCGGTAATTATAGATATTGCGTAATCCCTAATATTTTGGTTTAGTTTTTTTATTCCATATATATATTTTATTTAATTTTTAGTAATAATTTAGGGTCTTCTCGTACATGTGATTTTTTTGTTGTTACTTTATTATTATTATTATTATTATATATTTTTGTAGCATTTATTAATAACTTTGTGCATTTTTTTATTTCAATTTTTAATTAATGTTAGTGCTTCAAATAAAAAAAAAAATAAAAAAATTGAGATGCTTAGGTAAAAAATGCTCATGAAATATTCGTATTTTATTTGACGATCAAATATCATTTTTTGGTTACGTTTTTGGAAGGGACTGAGTCCCGGTTCAGACCAAACAATGTAAAAGAAGTGTGAAAACGGGACTGGCCCTGATGTCCGTTTCTCTCTCTCAGGATGATATGCACAGAGTTATCGATCAACAGCTGATGGATAAACACCAGGACGAGTGGAAGGATCCTCCGTACTCCTTCAACGGGTCACGAGGAGGAGCTCCGTCCAGACGAGCGCACCGCCTCTCGGACGGAGACAAGCGCCTCTTTTCATTCTTCAAGAAGAACTGAGACTATCTGAAGACATGGAGGAAGAGACGTGAGAGAAGGGTACAACAAACGACAAAGAAAGTCTAAATCACCGCATCGGTGGTCCTCAACCGGCTGTGCTCATCAAAAACCAAAATGATTTATTGCAAAGTAGCGCAACATCTTTCAAATCAAACACTGAAATGCACGAATTAATCAGATCAAAATTGGATTGATGTATTTGAATTGCACATAAAGCCTCCATCCTTTTAACAAACTTAACGTGCTGCATATATATCAAACATAAATTAAACAGATAAGATTTCTGCAACCGGGTTTATACATTTATTATTAGTAAATCAAATTTGGTTTAATATTTTAACTAATTAAATATAACTTGTTCCAATATTTTTTGAACCTAAACTAATTTTTAAATAAATGCATCCTAAAAAATATAATATTAAGTAAAATCACATACATGCTATGCTGCTTTAGGGAAGAAATATTTTTTTACATTTAGTTTATTCGCTTGCTTTAATCAGTATAATCCAAATCCAAAATTATGAACCTGCTGTGATCATTTATGCATCGCATTAAGTGTATTACTTCTTTAAAACGGTGCAATCCGGAAAGATGGAAATTATATGCAATTTAAGCAAAAATATGAAATTTAAACTGAAATATTTTGCTAATGCAATATTAAGGTAGCTACAAGGCATTATGCACTGTATGATTTCACGATGCATTATAATACTCATCTATTGTTTTTACACCTTAATGCATTACAAAAGCAACGCACGAACCTTCAAATTTTATAATGCATTTTAATTTTGGTTGCAATTTTACAGTTAGGTTGAGTTTCTGAAAACATACAGTAGACTTTGAATACCTTAATAAAGGCTACCTAGGTTTTATGTTGTCTGCGGCCAACGGGTTGAGAACCACCGCACCGGTAAAGCGAGTTCTCTGATGGCTTTGAGCCGTTTTGCACTTTATCTGTACCCACAATCGTCCCTCAGAAAGCTTTAGGAGCAGAACGCAAAGGGTCTGTTCAACAGGGTTCCCAGAATTCTCCAGTCCTATCAGAGGTCCGTTTCCCCCGCGAGTGCCTCGGAAAGCTTCTCCTCACCTCACTGCCAGAGATTCACGGAGGCACAAATCACGGCATTCGCTAGAGACTCAACTCAGGACCAACTGGACTTCAGGCGGTTTCAGGACAAAGCTTCAGCGTCGCCGTCGAGCTTCAGGCCCGTCTTCTGGGCCGGTTTTGGGGATGAAATACGAGAATATCGCAGCGTAACGCGAATGTCATGAATCGGTCCGTTTGGGCCTGAATTATAGATCTGAACGCTGCCACTTTAAAACCAGAAACAGCTAGTCGCTCTGCTCTTGGGTTCATTCACAAAGGCATTTTATAGATAAAAAAACTAATGAATAAATCAAATAATGAATGTAATTAACAGATATTATATAAAATGAACTTTCAGCAGCTGCTTAGATTAAAAAAAAAAAAAATGCATAAAAGCGCGCAACATATACAAATGACAACGCAACAGGAAATTAGCAGCATAAATGCGTCGTGGCTGTTTTATCAAACATACCTGCTTGTTTTTTAGCACATTTCTGGAGAAAACGTCCTTGACGGTGAACGCCAGGCAGTCAATGAACCGAAGAGCAGAGCTGTAACTTATAGAGCGCATCGAAAAAAAAAGGTTTACACGCGTACGAACAGTAGAAATCAGAGACAGGCGACACTCACCGTTAGAAAATCTCAGTCCTCAGAGACGCACTGAAACCGCGGCTGTGTTCAGAATAAAATCAGCTGCTTTCTAAAGGACGACTATCGCCACGCTGCATGCAGAACGTACTGCTGCATTCGACTTCTTTTTTCGACCAGTTCGTTTGTCACACTGTAAAGGGAAGGTCAAGTCAAGTGCATTGCATTGTGGGATACAGTATTCGGTCCAGTGAGTAGTGTATAGCTGTAATGCACATTCTGGCTACTGTAGTAGCTGTACAAAAAAAGACACTGCAGGCGTAGTATGAATACACTCAGAAAAAAAGGTAAAAAATTGTCACAGTGAGAGGAAAAACACCTTTATTTACCCTTAAAAGGTAAATGTTAGTACCTCAGATCCTTTAACTTTTAGTTCTGTAGTAGGCTAGCATGTTATTTTGAACACAGCCCAGGTCATTTCTAGTGTGTACTTCCTCCAGCCTACGAGAGCGATTGTGTCCTGATCGTGAGCTGTGTTTTCTGTCCTGTGTTCGGGGTGTGCGCGTGAGTGTGTGTGTGCGCGTGTGTGTGTGTGTGTGTGTGTGTGTGTGTGTGTGTGTGTGTGTGTGTGCGTGTGAGTATGTGTGTGCGTGTGAGTATGTGTGTGTGTGTGAGTGTGTGTGTGTGTGTGTGTGTGTGTGTGTGTGTGTGTGCGCGTGTGTGTTTGCGGGGGTTCAGTCAGCGAAAGTCGGGCAGATTTTGAGCAAAGCTATGCAGCCGTCTTCTTTCTCGCAGAGTTTTTGGTTTGGAAAAACCCAAAGAGCGATTCGTTTTTTTTTTGTTTTGTTTTTTATATATATATATATATATATATATATATATATATATATATATATACACATACAAAGACAGGTTTGAAATGAAAAAAAAAAAAAGGAATCGATATATTTGTAAATGTATAACTTTTGAATGATGAATCAACTTTTTTAGAACGATCTCCATGTCGCGCGCTCGTCTGTCGTGTAGTCTGGTTCGTAAGCGTCTCTGGAGTCTGATCACAAATGAATGTAAACCATGTGAAAACTCTCAATCCAGACCCGGTACATCACGATTCATCTGATCCATGTGAACAAGACTGATCTGGTCCGCAGGAGAGGTACTACAGGAGCAAAACTTAACCAAGTTATATGCATGCTATCGACAAATTATTGCCATTTAAAAAAAAATTACTACACTCTCAGAAAAAAAAAAAAAAAAAAAGGTACAAAAGCTGTCACCGGGATGGCATCTTTTCAAAAGGTACACTTTTGTACCTATTAGGTTCAAATATGTACAATAAGTACAAAATGGACCTTTTAGGTACAAACACGCACCTTTTCAAAAGTTACCGCCCCAGTGACAGCTTTTGTACCTTTTTTTTTTGTTTGTTTTTTGTGTGTATTCAGACAACATTTTCAACAGTGAGACTAGTTTACTGTACTAATTACACTCATGAAAGCCCCATATCAACCTCGACTAGTTAAACAATACAGGTACAGGCATGAAAATGATTTTTAAACTGACCCAGTTTTTTTTTTAAAGGGAGAGGGTTACATTAAAAACACATCTGAACATCACAAGCTGAAATTAGTTTGTTAGATCCACTAGTTTTATAAAGTGTAAGTGCGATTAACAGAAACAAAGAAAAAAAAAGGTAATCCTTTACTTTTTTCCTTGGGAAAAGAAAACAGTACTTTACCGTAAAGTACAGTGCTTTAAATTACAGTAAAGTACAGTACTGCTAAAATCACTAAACACTGCTCGCTCACGGTGAGCTTTTTAGCTCCCAAATTGAATACAGAAATGTAAACAAATTGACTCTTTATAATAAAGAGATTCAAAACACACATAAAATAACTCCAGTGGCTGGCAGTCGAATATTTAACAAGAATAATGCATAAAAATGTGCACGCAAATATTGCACTATTAAATAATAAAATTCCTCTAAAACGCTCATCGAAAGCGGCTTTAAAAAGGCCTTTAAATACCACCGAGGCATAATTACATTTAATCGCACTTTTGGAAATCGCACCCGAACACATACGACGAAGGAGACTGGAAAAAGTAAGGGTTTTGGAGTCCTGTAGTGCTTCTCCTGCGTCACGTTAAATCTTCCAGACGCCGATCGCTCCACGTTTACAGCATTCCCCGTCCCTCTTCTGTGCGTCTTTTCTTTAGATCCTGTCCTGTAAACGTCTCTTTACGTTGACTTTGTACTGCTGTGTTTCTGCCATTTAAAAACACCGTTTTTTTGCAAGCCTCTCCGGTCTGTGTCTTGAATCCAGCTCTCCACGCATGCGAGCGGATGTGAACGTCTCCGTGTGTGTAAGTTTAAACGTGATCACTGGACGCTCGGAAAATTTATTTTAATAGGAATACTGAATATTAAGCAATTCTACCCCGATCCCGTTAGTCTGATTTTACTTCGAAAAGCTTATTTTACGCGAAATATTAATCCTCAGATTAATAAAAGAGGGAGGGTTCAATAACTATCGAGTTAATAATGTTGTATAAAGCAAATATGGTTTTCACCAGCCTCATTAGTGCCACGTTTTCTTCCTTAAATGCACTTTCTAAATACCTACATGTAAAGAACAGAAATATGTCGAATGCAGTAAATCTCAAAGGTTGCTGCTAAAATATCAACGTGAACCACGACGCATTTATAGTAAATATGATACACTTATGTCTGAATTATTCACACAGATTACTCGAAAACAGCATATTCTCTCTCTCTCTCTCTCTCTCTCTCTCTCTCTCTCTCGCATTGTGTAAAAGGCCGCAGACAAAAGCGTATGCATCTGTACATTTGTAATAAATACCGTGGCAAACATGTAAATAAGGCAGATTTTATACTTTCCATAAAGGCGTTTGCTATTTATACTCGCAGCGAGTTCGATCCGGCGTGTTTTTATAATGATTAAATTCTTATTTTTCCAACAGATGGCTTTAAAATACCGAGTTATATACAAATGCAGACAAACGTATGTCCGTGTTTAAAAAGCTTCCAATGTCTTGGAACGCACTGTGATGCATCAGAATAAAATCAATACGAGATAAACTCTCGATGATCGGACATCCCAGAAATACAGCTGAAGAATCGTCGCAGTCCCGCAATAAACATCGAGAAGAAAAAGCAAAGCTTGTAAAGAAATGTGCGATGCTTAATAAAGACGAGGACAAACGTGCTTGTGTCAAATATTAATTCTTAAAATATTTATTAATGATTTAGTTCATAAAGGGGAGGTCCACTATACATTTCTTTTCTCCAGTGTATAATATAACCACAGCTGAAAAAAGCGCTTCGACCGGCACGCTTCGCGATGAACTGAAGTCACGTGACTGGGTCGAAAGCGTTTGGCTTACTAAATGAATCATGAATATTCATGAAAGCATTTCTGTTGGTGAATCTCACAAAACTGCTCAAAAACAAAATGACATTTCAGATGTTAAAAAAATGTAAAAAAAAAAAAAAATTAAGCTCATTTTAGGTTCCTTAATCTTTTTCAATGTTTTTATATTTAAAAATTACTTCAAAACAGACATTAAAAAAAGGTGCTGTACGCAAAAACTGTACATTTTACATCTTCATGCAAAACAAAAACATGAATATGCCTTTTTTTGTTGTAATGATGATTTAAACCCAGATCTAAATTTATTGCATGAACCAAAACAAATTGTCTTTATAATTTTCAGAAAGAATTTTTATTTTTTTTTATAACGAAAATAATGCACCTAAAAACTGGCTTCGCTTTCACTGGGGAATTTATGCATTTAATGAAATTCTTTGCAAAAAAAAAAAAAATATATATATATTTTTTTTTACATTATAATGCAAAAGACAGCATTAGTGTTCCTAATAATCAGCTTCATTTTCTTTATGAAAAAAAATCTTTTTTTTTTTAAGGTGAACACAGTCATGTTTTGGTGAGATTCACCTCCACAGAGATGCCACTAGAAGATAACTCTGAGGGATGTGCATCTGTCATAAAGACTATTCAGTCAAAGTGTCAACAGCAAGAAACTTAGGGATGTCACATATAAAAACATTACATTTCATATTAGCGATAGACTCTGTATAAACACGGTAATTGTTAGGTTTTTAAACGTTGTATCAGCGTCTTGCGTTGTACTTCATACAACCTCGTGTGGCACAACAACGTTGCTCTTCGAGGAGATGCAGAAGATGAAATCGGTTTCATCACCGGCTTCGATCGAACGCATTCCACGAAGCCAAAGACGCGACCCCAGCGTCCGGACGAATACTACAACCAAACGTGTGGCAACACCGTTCTGAGATTATGGCAGCTTCATCCACCTTCATCTTCACGGGAAAAACGAGAGCAGAAGAACGCGGGCCTGAAGCGGCAGAAGACGTCGTTGAACGTCAAAGGAACTCCGCCCACATCACGAACGACCCAAGCCTGAACTATTGAGGTGAATCTCACAAAAACATGTTCATCTAAAAAGGCAAAAAACGTTCATTTGAACGAAAAATGAAGCCTATGTTAGGACCATTGCATTTTTTTTATATTGACCACATTTTCATGAAGCATCCAGATGTTTAAATTTCGGATTTTTATTGCTATAACAGTCATTTTAATTCATTTTAAAAATGTATGATTTCTTTAAGCATCAATTCAATGCAGCACACAAAAAAAAAAAAAAAAAAAAAAAAAAATAAATAATAATAATAATAATAATAATAATATATATATATATATATATATATATATATATATGATAATGAAAATCAAGAATTTGGCATGAAATATCATTGATCCTAAGCAAAGTCTTCATTTTTTTAATTCCAAATATAAATACACTTTAAGATGCAACCTTTTTATGAGATTCACTCACTGAAACAGGCCTGAAGAAGAAAAGATCCGTTCAGAGAATGAACACACACCATGGATCACTAATCAATAACGTCTAAAAGTGACCTAAAGTTGTTGGCATTGGTCTCCGACGGAGTACATGGCGAGTAAATGTCTGTATTTGTATGATTTCTTAAAAAAAAAAAAAAAAAAAATTAAAAAAGGGGAGGGGGCCCAAATCGTTCTTGCGCCAAAAAATAAAAAGCGAGAAAGAGAATCAAAATAAAAATCACTCCTGAGATGGTGTATAATAGAGATATATATAATCACTGAAGAGTTATTGTGAAAGCATACAGGTTTGGCGATCACGTCAGCTTGCTGGTCCTTCTACAAGGAAGGAGGATCTTTTATTAAATATCACGAATTCCACGTAAAACTCCTCGACTCTCATAAAATCTGTACATTTTCTTTTAAAAAGTCTTTGTGGTTTGTCTCGGTCCGGAAAGGACTGCATCAGTCCGCACTGTGTTTTTTTTTTTGTGAAATCTTAACTGAGGAACGTCCGCTCGTCCACTAGCAGCATTTCTTCTTTCGTTTGCTGTTCTTGCTGAGTTTAATCACATCGTTCTGCTGCTGCTGCTGCTGCTTGGCCACGGACTCTTTCTTCGCCCGGAGCACCAGCTCCGTGATGCAGTTAAACATCTACACGAAGACCGGAAACACACATGGATTCTAATGAAGATCAACGCACTTACACGACATACGCGGCTCTGAATTGATTAGACGAGCCGGGTTTGAAGCCACGCAGAGATGCATATCAGGTCATTTCAGTTTAGTTTTGACTGCTTTCAACAAAACATGCGCCCCGGGCGATTGCCCATTCAAGAGCTCGTCCTGTGAAATATGGAATTAACGAGTTCTAGGCGTTTCTACAGAACAATCGGAGCAGTCCTAACACAGAGCCCTGAGGAACTCACCTCCTCCACGTTGACGTTCTCTTTAGCGCTCGTCTCAAACAGACTGATGCCCATCTGCTCAGCAAACTTCTGTGCATCATTTGTCTCCACAACCTTAGAGTTCGGATCATCGTTTTTATTGCCCACTGAAGGGAAAAAAAAATTAGACAGAAATGAACAGAATTCCCCATTCGACCAAGTCTGCTAATTCATGCACATAAGGGTTAATGTCGCGGAAGTAGCATCACAACCGTAGGCTCATTAACATACGACTACACGCAATTAGGGTTGGGTATCGTTTATTAGTTGCTTTTTTTTTGGCCAAATCAATACATCAATTCTTTTTTTTTTTAAAATCCCCAAAAAAGATGGATTGGCCATTCACACTATCACTGTAACCGAGAATAAACGTCTTGAATGACCAAAAGAAAATAAGCACTCGACTGCAGCAACGCATAGTTCATCTGTGCATTTATTCTTTAGAATTAACTAGATTTATAACCAATTGCTAATGGGTGTATTTTGTATTATCGTAGCTTTCTGATTTGAGTTTAGGTTCAGTCTGTGCGGTGCCGGTGGTAATGTTTCTTACATTTGTTTCAAGGACAGAAATCTGCGTTCTAGTGCGTGCTGGTACCGGGTTTCAGTACCCAGAGTGTGACTTAACACCATATTTCACATGCAAACATATCAGCCAATCAAAACGATGGTCATTTACTAATAGAACTGGACTTAAAAACAAAAAACACAATAAAAATCGAATGTAACATGCAACATTTCCCGGAGAGCTCACCTAATATTCGACAGACGTCGTCGCAATTCTGGTTTATTTCGTGCAGCCATCGCTTGACGTTGACGAAGGACTCGGCGCTGGTGACGTCATACACTACGATGACCCCGTGGGTTCCTCTGTAATACCTGAGACAGAAAATAAAGAGTACTGCAGCTTTTAAAACGAACGTGAATTCTCTCGGTCGACGAGGGAGCAGCCCTCCGACTTTAAAAGCACAGGCCGTCTACTGTCTCCGAACACAGGCACAAAAAACAGGCACAAAGAGCTCTTTGAGAGGCCTGGAGTGACCGAGGCCGTCACGGTCCGTAATGACGGGTCATGAACATGCATGAACGTTAACGAGACGCTAACGAAGCGGCACACATTCCCTCGTTAGCTACGTAACGAGCAGCCTGCTTCAGGCCACTGCACGCTTTAACTAGTCTAAAGCTTCTTATTTTGACAGACGGACAGCTTGAAGCCTTTTATTTTGGGCGTTAGTTTTGTAGCTTTTATGAAGCCAATTTTTAAGACCAAGAAAACGTAAGAAACACAATACGTCCTCTGAATGTCTCGTATTAATCAACGCTTAAGCAATTTCCAATAAAACCATTTCTTTTTACACTTGCGTTACAAAATAAAGGGCTTCTGATCACGTTGAAACACGCACCTTGTTCTCCAGTGCTCGAAAAGTCTTTAATATGAGAAAATTGATTACTGGGCTCAGAAACTCGACTGGAAAACAAGTTTGATATTTGTTCTTGTTCTGGGCTCATTCGATTTTGCTCTGCTTCGAGAAAACGACACCTCGTATCTCCATTTCGAGTCTGAAGCAGTTAACGGCAAACGAAACGACAATAGTAAGACCTGCGTTACACGCAAAACTGAAAAATGAAGCTTAAGCTAGCTTTTTAACGAACGCATTCCACGAAACGAATCCTGTACGATGGCTACAGTTTGTTACGTAATATGGCGCGCTTCAGGAAAATGGAAGATGCCTCCAAACATCGCAAACACATAAAACTGTGAAGGTAAAGCCCGAGGACGGCTCCGGTCCCACGGTCAAACAGTGGCTATAAAAACCGTTACAGCACTAATTGGAAACTTCAAAGAGACTCCCCCGAAGCGTTCTGGTAGCAAACGTCACGGCCACGCTGGCGCACACAACAGCCACAAACAAAGACAAAGAGCTTTATTTATCTTAACTAAAACTAAGAACGAAAGCACCATTTCCGTTCATTCCCGAAGAGAACCACCACGAAGAATCGATTCGGACCAGGGAAGATTGATTCAACTCTTCCGATTCGTGCTCATAATGTGTAGATGCGTTCAGCTCAGCGTGTGTGTGTGTGTGTGTGTGTGTGTGTGTGTGTGAGACTCACGTAGACGTGATGGTCCGGAAGCGCTCTTGTCCGGCTGTATCCCATATCTGCAGTTTCACCTTCTCTCCATTGATCTCCACCGTCCGGATCTTGAAGTCGACTCCTATAGTGGTGATGTAACTACCTACAACCCAAAGCGACACCAAAGCGATCCGTAGTAGATTAGTTTGGGCTTTTCTACTCCTTTTTTAGGAAATAAAAACACACTGTTGGCCTACATGAAGCTCGAGCGTTAGACGTGATAATATGAGCATTAATGTGTGAAATATTAATACAATTTTAAATAAACCACTCCATCTGAAATACTTTAAAATGTAGTTAATCTCTGTGATCATCATTCCTGTCTTCAATGTCACATGTTCCTTCAGAAATCATTCTAGCGTGCCGATTCGGTTCCCAAGAAACATTTATGATTATTATCCGTTTAAAAGAGTCGTGTTTCTTCACACGTTTGCGAAAAATGGAGATAACATACCATTTTTCAGGATTATCTGATGAATGAAGTTTAATGGAACATCGTTTAAAACAGAATTCTATAATATAAATGTCTTTACGGTCAATTTTAATCTTAAAAAGCAACAACTTCTTTACTGCCTTGAACTTATTTTTCTCTCTTTATGAAGTAAAATAAGTTATTCGAATGCATTCATCAAATTAATTTATGATGAAATAAAAGCTGCACAAGATCTTTCTCAGTGTTTAATGTAATAAGCGTAAGTTAGAGGACGAATAAAAATACAAATACGTGTTTGTACTATTCAGACACGATAAT
>NC_056706.1:2448372-2508372 GCF_018831695.1 Puntigrus tetrazona | reverse complement strand
AAATCAGACCTGCCCACTTGGATGGAGGTACTTTTTTGGTCCTTAAAAATCTTGACCACCATTCGTTGGCTTTAAAAAAATGTCATTGTGACTGCATTCATCTGAAACTTGTTTGTTATGCTGTTTGAAAGACTCTAAATGCTCTGGATGTACATGCATGTATTTATATCACCCTAAAACGTGTTTTTAGAGTGGAAGGACTTTTTTTCAGATGTTATGAAGATGCACGAAATGTTGAGCAAGAAAACACAAACGTAATTTCTTTAAGTCAAACCGTTTATTAAATCAAGGCTTTCATTTTCTATTTATTCGTACAACCATTATTAGTGGACGCAGCGCTGATCGGAGAAATCAGCGTCACATCCTTTGGGTTGTCAATGGCTCGCGTCTCTCTCTCACACACACACACACACACCGAGAAATCAATTACAACGGCCAGAAACCGCTCGCCATCCGAACGAAATATAAAAGGGCATCCGAACGACAATGTTTGAAAAGAATTGGCACAAATTAATACTTCATCTTTCAGAAGAAAACCAAACGGAAAAATCTACATTTACAAACGCAATGGCCGATTAAAAGAAAAAGCGGATTTTAGATGATTTCGGGGGCTCAGCACAATAAATACTTTCCCAGGCTTTCCTTGTGGCGTGAAGGAGTCAAAGCTAGCGTGAGGAGAGGTGTGTGTGTGTGTGTGTGTGTGTGTGTGACTGACAGATGCAGGATCTCTGAGAACAGCAGCAGCTACAGGACTGGATTGGGCAGCTGAAGCGCTCCATCATGTCAGGATGGTGTCGTCGATCTCTTCGTTGGAGTCGGGAAGGCCGGAGATCTTCTTCAAGGATCTGCGGTAACATTCTGACAGCAGCTCGTTGCTGGCCGAGTCCAGGATCGCGCTGATGCTCTGAAACCAAGCCACACGTGCAAACCTTTCAATATTTGCAAAGCAAAGCAAACATTAAACGCGAAGTAGAAAGACTTCAGCAAGTTTTTAAAATAATTAACGCCGGTTTCTTTTATTCCCTGACGCCTCTCGCTGTGGAGCGAGGTTCAGAGGCACTTCCTTTACCCCGAGGCTCATTCAGGCCTTTGCAGTTTACAGTTTTTATTATTAAAAAATATACAAGCGAAGCCAGTTCAGGTGAGAAAGGTGACGCTAAAGTAACAATGCATTATTTTCCGTAAAAAGTAACTACGCTGCAATTACCGTTTTTAAGGAGTACTGCAATGCTGTAATACATTAAACGAGCCTTCATCAGGAGCTATGTTCATTCACATTTTTAAACATTGCATAAAAATGCTGGACGTAAATGATGTGCATAAAATCTTATGATGCACACAAAATCGTGCGTCAATTATGTATTTTTAATATTTTTTTATCTGATAAAAAATAGTGCATTAAAATGTGAAAATTTTGCACAAAAATGGACAAAAAAAAACATGGAAAAATGAATAAATTCCTCAATGCACAGCAAAAAAAAAAAAAAATTATATATATATATATACACACATATACACACACACATGTTTTGTTTTAAATATCAGCATTAAAAAAAAATAAAAAAATCAGCATCTAAGTTGGTAATTTTTTTTTTTTTACCCCAAGATTTTTACTCCTGCATTATCTTTAATGACAAAAAAAATCTATACATTTTACATACATTTAGATAATTTACAGAAAAAAAGGAGCCTGACCTGCATGCCGTCTTCTCCCTGGCGCAGCCGCAGCAGGCTGACGAGTGTGTGCTCGCTCTGAGCTCGGACGCTGGTGTTCTTGTCCTTGGTGTTGTCCAGCAGGGCTTTGATGACCGGTTTGACCAGAGCGGGCTCCAGAGCGGGAGTCTCGGCCTCCTTACACACCCACCACAGCACGCGCTCCGTCACCAGACGGATGTCACTCGACTGGTTCTGCAGACACTGGGAGACGCACAGACAGATCACCGGGGAGAGTGACGCGATATTAACTACAGTTAAGCAAAAGTATTTTTCAATGCTTTGTAAAATTATGCCAGAAACATTTCCTTTACAATAGTAATGTAACTCTTAAAGTAATAATAAAAACGTGACACTGATTTACTATTATTAGTGCCATCAAACAATTAGAATTTAAATTGCATCTAAAATATATATATTTTGTTTGTATACATTTACTATATATATATATATATATATATATATATATATATATATATATATATATATATATATATATATAATTTTTTTTTTTAATTATATATATTTATATTCAGATAATTTATATTATAAATAAAAACACATGCATATTTCAGAAAAATTGTTTATATATTATATTTATATATATATATATACACACACACACACACACACGTTTACACAGCACACATTTATATACTATGCAAACAAAAACTATTTTGGATGCGATTAATATTATAAACATTTTTATCCATGTATTAATTTATACGCTACACACCGTTTTCTTGTGCCGCCCCTCATTTGACAAGAAAACTAAAAACTACGTTGCTATGCATCAAATTTGCTTACATTTAAAATCACCGATTAAATTGATGTTTTATGAAATCATTCAACTTTTTTTCATTCATTACAAATGTTCATTAAAAAGATTAGGATAAAAATCACAATTCCATAATTTCAGTTTACTCCAACGTAGCCGTTTACGTTCATCCTTGAGTTCTAAGAAATACTTTCCTTTTAATTGTTTGAAATAAATATTTTGAGTATTTTTGTCAATTGTATTCTTTTCCATATTATCCAGCCCTCAGCTACACGACAAATTGCATCCCATAATGCAAAGTGCTCGAATTAAATGTTTTGAAACTAATTATCTAACAATGAGAAATACGATAGTGCCAATATTTACCATTAATTAATATTAAATGCATTTGAACAAGTGTATGGCTCGCTGTGAAGTGTGTGGAGAGTCAGTCTCACCTTGACGAACTGTGTGATGATGCGGGGCGAGATGCTCTCCGGTCCTCCTGAGCGGAGCTGGTGTCTCATCAGGTAACCCATGGCTCTGATGCCACTGCAGGCGATGGGGATCTGCAGAACACACACACACGAAAATCTAATGTCTGCAGCACACTTACACAACAGAGCTCGCATGAAACGGCAAGATCTTGTGAAAATCGTAAGCTCTTATCTCATTCAAGTCAAAGGTTTCTTGCACATTTTACAGATTCAATATGACCTGGGAATTTGAGTGTGGAAAGATTATTTCATGCATTTACGAGCAGCTATAACCCAGAAGTATTACGAATTGCAATATCATTTCAATGCATTGCTTACAATAATTCAACAATTCTGTCCCGCAACATGCAGAAGTAGACCATTTATTCGGTCATGGAGAATTCAGATTCTCTAAATGTCATGAAAAAACACTGTTTGTAGGGCTGGGCGACATAAAAAAAATTGATATTGCAATATTTTAACTTTTACGATATTCAACATATATGTTTGCATTTGCTTTTAAGTTATTAGATAGAAGATAGAAGATTAGATAGAAGAGCTATTGTTACAAAGTATACAAAATGTTTAGTGCAAACGTAAGCATTTAAAAAAATAAAATAAAAAAATCTTTACCAAGTGATCACTTACTGCTTTTAAGTTAACATATAACCTACAAGTAACTGAAGTGATGCAAAACAAGTTCAGAACGTGCATTCGGGCATTTTTGGTTCATGCAATTGACGTTTTCCACCGTCCAACTGGGGGAACTGTGTTTTATTTTATAACAGTAGTAATTCTGACCTGCAGTAGCCTATGTTTCTCTGTTCAAACAACAGCGGTTGAGTGCTTTTATTCAGTGATCACGAACAATACAGTCGACATCTCATAACAAAACACAAACTGGTTTTCTTTTCTGATTCGGGGATTTAAACATGATATCTGGCAACCGAAATAATAAACGCTACCTCGTGCCTCTTATTGGACGCTCTGCGAGTTCTTTTGGGAAAGTATGCCTGAATCTGAAATATTCTCGCATTTTACATCAAAACTATTGCAATATAATCGATAATAATTGTTTGTATTACTTTTTTTGTTTGTTTTATTGTTAATACTTTTTTTTACATTTTTATCAGGTAACTTACTTTTAGAGGTTCTTAATTGTCTATTTCAGAATAGGGACAATAGCCTAGAAACACATTTTTCCACAGTCTTGTTTCCTGTACTACTTTAGTATTTTCCATGCGGTGTTAGAAACCCTGGGTTTAATTCAGTATGAAAAGCAGCTGCAGTGGGCATTTATAAAAAGCGTGGATTTAGGAACGTTTTAAAGGCTTAAGCAACGACATTTTCCTACGTTTTGAACATTTTAAGATTTATCTGGCGCTGAAGGCAGGCGTTTGTTGACCTCACGCGAGTTGGACTTTCTGCTGATTCCCTGCGGACTCTTACTCTGTCTGCGGTGGCGCTGGATAAGACGGCCTCCAGCACAGTCGAGCTGTACTCCTCCGAACACAGCCGGTCAGGAGCGGATTTCACAGCGATAGCCAGAGCCAAACTACGTCCGTGACGCACCATCCAGTCCACGCCAGACACATCCGCTGCAGACGAACAGAAAGCATGAGAGGATGCATCTCGTCCCGAAGCACTGGCAGGCCACAGATGTGTGTGATCTTACCGAGGACATGCTGCTGTAACACATTCTTGAGCTCTTCTTCTGACAGGAAGGCACACAGCTCGCCGACACAGCCTGCAGAGGCCATTCTCGTGGCATCCTACACACACACACACACACACACACACACACACACACACACACACACACACACACAGAGGTAAGACAACAGTGACGCACTCACACAACCACATCCTGTGCTAGTTATTGTTTTAAAGACAAAGATCACATGCATTCATATTCTTGCATGTCTTCAAACATAGATGTAATAGGAGCAGAATTATGAAATAATATATGTGTGTGTATATATATATATATATATATATATATATATATATATATATATATATATATATATATATATATATATATATACACACACACACACACACATATATGCACACACACACACATATGCACACACACACACACATATGCACACACACACACACACACATATATATATATATAGACAATCCTTAAGTATTGACTATAATAGAACAAAAATAATGTTCACAAATAGCTATATATACACACATATACACACACATACACACACAATACACATACATATATACATATATATATATACACACACATACACACATATACACATGTATATATAAATATAAATTTAAAAAAATTTTATAAATTTAAAAATTATAAAATTATAAATTTTAAATATAAAAATATAAATTTTAGTTTACCCATAAATACTACTACAATAATTACATATTTAAATTTTAAAATACATCTGTGTCGAGTAAACAAAAAAAACTAGCAGTGTTTCACCTCTGATATAGGTCTCGATTAGTTAACCGTAATAACCCTGACCAGCAGCTGTACCTCATCGTGTCCCAGCATGCCCAGCAGCGTGGTGGTGATGTTCTTCCTGATGGTGGGGTCGACCTTTGCCCCTGCACCCTGGATGACGAAGCGCAGGGCCTGCAACATCGTCTCCCTACAGAAGTTACATCAGAAACCTTAATATAAGCTAGAGCAAGGCTTTTATTTTAGGGTCCCTTGACTGGCTGCTTACTAGCATGCATGTTATTAGCCGTTTATTACTGATTTGAATGTGTTTTTGGTCAAACGCAGGAGAGACTTTTTCAGTGCAGTATCGTATTTGCAATCTATATCCTGCAAACTGCCTCAGAAGCGCGCGTTTGCCTTTTTACCTGACTCCAGAGTCCTCCGCGTTACGAATGGCCGACAGCTGTTCGGTGAATAGCGGATCTACTTTGGCGTGTATGGAGACCAGCTGACCCAGAGCCTCTGCCGCCCGCAGCCTCACGGCCCGGCTGGAGTCCTGGAGGGCTTTCAGGAAGGTTGTCTGGAGCTGAGGCAGGAAGGGCTTCAGAGCGATGCCCACCTGAACACGAGAGGGAGAGACGAGGCATGAGTAGGGAAGCACCGGTGGACCAACCATACGAATTTGTCTTTTTCTCGGGCGATTTTTGCAGAAGCGAACGCGTAATTTGTGCACAACACATAAGAGCCGCTTTCTCAATCTGTGCAAAACATACTAACTTTTGACAAAAATGAGATGCTTTTTTCGTAAAGAAGAACTTGCTCGCAATTTTGAAAAGCCAGAAGTAAACGCTGGTTCTGTGCAAAAGGATGATTTTTATTTTCCCTTAAAAAATACGTAGACTTTGATTTAAAAAGCGCCTTCTGTCGCTCCTTTGTTTAACGTTACTTGATTTAACATTTTGGAATCATTTATATATAGCATACTGTCTCACTGTATCATAAACAGATGCAGAATGCTGCTTGAGTAACATGTTTGAATACGTGCTGATTGTAACTATGCAGTTGCCGCCTTTAATTTCACAAGGTTACAGTTCACCTAAACCTAAATGCCGACGTCGTCTTGTACTGAATGTATTTACTGCACAGGAGTTAATTTTAGATTGTTACAGTTACTGTTTTCAATAGCCAGAAGCCAGTTTGTCCTGCTAAACATCAAATAAACATCTTATATATATGTTGGTTCTTTCTTGTTGGTTGCATTAAAGGAAAAAAAATAAATAAATAAAAATCGGTAATCGGTATTTTCGTAAAAAATCGGTATCGGTGCATCGCTAGTTATGAGTGCGAGTGAAGGGTCAAACTGATGGACACTGACTTTGGCCAGCAGCAGAGTGAGCGTCTCCAGCAGAGCTGTCTTCACAGTCCAAGCGAAACGGTCTCCTAGGATACGGATGAGCGGTCCGGTGATGTTGACCACAGACGGCCGCAAAGCCTCCGCTGAGGTCAGCTTAATGACTCCGCCCAGCGCTCGGGCCGCTTCCTCCTTCTGCTCGGGACTTCCTGTCAGCACTCCTTCCCTCAGCACGGGGAGAATACACGTCACTCCCTGAGGAAAAACACGCAGGATTAGTCCTGGACTATCACTGTATTTATGGTTATTTGTGACTCTGGACCACAAAGCCTGTCATAAGGGTCAATTTTTTATATTGAGATTTGAAAAGCTGAATAAATAGGACAATGCAATTTATGCACAGAACAATATTAAGGTTGATATACAACTATCTGACAACCTGGAATCTGACGATGCAAAGGAAAAAAAAAAGTTTTTAGCAATACACATTACTATTCAAATATTTTTAACATTTACAGTGAGAAATTGACAAAATATCAAAATATGGAACAGGATTTTTAATTAATATCCTAATGGTTTTTGGCATAAAAGAAAAAATGGATAATTTTGACCCATACAATGTATTGCTGGCTATTTCTACAAATACCGCTTTTGTGCTCCAGGCTTTTGAATTAGCTTATTTTTTATATTTTCAGTTTTAAAGTTCTATTTTTTGTTGATGCATTGACACCATTTCAGTTAGTTAACAAATAAGTATTAATTGTTAATATTTATTTTTAACTATATTCTATTTTTATATTTCTTTTTAGCCATTTTTAATTTTTTCCTAAATAAATTCCTATATATTTGCTTTTGTCATTTTTGGTTTGCTTGTATCATTTATAATAATTCTATTTAGCCTTTTCTTTTAAAATGTGTATTTCACAAATGATTTCAGCTTTAATATTTTTTTATGTATTTATTTATTTTTAGTACTTATTTTTATTTTCAGTTAGTTGCCAATGTAAAAATTACGTTGGTCTCTTTTTTAAAATAATTCCATTTAGCTTTAAATATAACTTTTTGTTTTAGCTATTTTAGTAATTCAACATATTTTTGGATTTCAGTTCTGCATTTTAAATCTGATACATGTAAAAAAAAATAAAAATAAAATTACTTTTAAAAACATACAAAAAAATACAATATTGGGATATTCTTTAGACATTATAATGAATGCATAGTGCATTATATAAAACCTTATGCGTTATAACATGAATAATCATAAAAACTATATTTACCATGAGAAATATAATGTATTGCAACTTAAGTGGATGAATTGTGTTCCCTAAATGTTATAAATGGTCATAATCTTAATAGCTATAACCACAAATATATAAATATAACACATTAAAACTGTTCTTATGAATGTTTATGAGATGATAAAAAATTTAAGTTATAATGTATAATGCATTATGATTACCCTTATAATGTACTATAAATACAGGGTTTATTGAAAGTGTTACTAAAAGTTATTTTAAAAGAATGTGAGCATATTTTGTCAAATATAGTAGGATAGCTGAATATTCCAAACCACATACTACTTTTTTTCTGAGTACTTGTTTATTGATTATGAGTCCACATACGCTCTGTAGTTTGTCTCTGTAAGTGATTCTTACCTTCTTGGGCAGACAGAAGCCAGGTAGGTGTTGACCTCTGACCTCAGCGGCAGCAGAGCGGATGTCCCTGTGCAGGTCATCAATCAAGGACAGCTGACTGCCAGCATCCAGTTTCTGCACAAATACAGTGAAGTTATGAGAACTGTATCAACCAAACGACAATACCAGTCATATTTCATTATTTCTTGTTTAAATCCTGGTAGTAGCATAAAATCAAAGGAGAAAGTAGTATGTTCTGGTGAACAAAGCATCATTTATTTAATAAAAAATGAAGTAAAAAACGATACATTTAATTTTATTACTAAAGCAACCTTTTTAAGATAAATATGATAAAAACATGATTTTTAATTAATTTCTTTTTAATGATTTTTATTAACTGAATATGTAGGAAGCCGCAGAAAAATGTACATAACTATATGCATAAATAGTCTTGACGCAAAGCCCCAGCAAAAATAATTACCACGAATGTGTCTGGGGAAAATACGAAGATATTTTAAGTGTGTTTCCTGACTCTCCATTTCCTCATTGATGCGCCTTTAGAGAGAATTCATTTTTAATGGTTAAGATTACAATGAGAGTTTTTGTTTTCGATTCTTTGCAGTTCCGCTAAATCTTAATTTACGCCTTTTATATATAGATATGCTTTTTATATTTAGATATAATTATCATGTCTGTCTCGCCGATTCTGTTTTTTAGTGAAGTGAGAATCGCTTCTGTTTAAGACGAGAAGGGCAGCATGTTTGTTTTTTTTATTTTAGAAAATCATGTTTTGTTGATATTGTCAGTGCACACAAAAAAGCA
This sequence comes from Puntigrus tetrazona, assembly GCF_018831695.1. Lineage (NCBI taxonomy): Eukaryota > Metazoa > Chordata > Actinopteri > Cypriniformes > Cyprinidae > Puntigrus > Puntigrus tetrazona. The sequence goes on along the minus strand of NC_056706.1, from coordinate 2,499,194 downwards.
GAGCCTTTATATAGTTCCAAATGACGCATTACACTTACTTTTATCAGGGAAAATAATGTCAAAGAATTTAAAATGCAAGTGACTGCACAAACCATCATATTGCACATTTATTCTAATAGCGCATGTTAAACGTTTAAACACTACCATACGCTTGAATCTAGTATATCTAGATTTTTGTAGGCAATTTGTGAGTGATTTGAGAATGTGCACAAGTGACTAGATGATGTGGAGGTTGAACGAGTTTTGAAAAAGTCGCTTTGGGGCATTTTTCAGCTCAGAAATGACAGAAATAACTAATGCATGAGTAAAGTGAGTATATGTGTGTGTAGAGTTCATTGCAAAAGCCTCTAAAAGACATATTGATGAGAAATGAAGACATGTTCTCCGCACATAGTATATGGTCATAAAGTATGTGCTTAATCACAGCCTGAACCCATACAGAAGTACCAGTGCTTACATAGAAACCCCAAAAAAATGCTAATTTTAAAGAAAAGCACAAGACGTACTCAGAGGCTTTTCCATATGAACTCTTCATATATAACTTGTTTTTTGCAACTGAATTTGACACCTGAGATGTTATTCAAAACATCTCCACCTTATTGGAGGATCAAGGATAAAAAAAAAAAAAATAAAAAAAGTTTACTTGTGACTTAAGATTGGATCACATGATAACGCCCCGTAAAAACAAGGACTTTGAGACTCTTCTCAGGTACGCGGATGAAAGCATCTCTTACTTTTGTGATGGAGTTGATGGTGTCCCAGCTCTGGCTGAGCACCTCGGGGTTGGGGTCGTTCATGAGCCGCATGAGACCGGACAGCAGCATGCGCGTGTGAGCGCTGTAGTCCAGGCGCGTTCGAGAGAAGTACCCGTTGAGGATGGTGATGGACGCCTGCCTCAGACCAGCGTCTGCTCCTCGAGTGGCCTCCAGCAGATCCTCGATGATGATTCTCTGACCGACTTCATCCTCCACCGAGAGGACCACCGCCTGACAGTTGCTCAGCTCCTACGGAAGACCAGAAACGCCACTAGTACGCCAGCGAACACCGTTGGAAAGTGTTGAGTGTATCATTGGTCGAAATGGCGATTTCACGTTTTATACAGACGTCGCCTCTGCTCACCAAGTCTGCATTTACTCATTCACGTAATTTTTGCTACGGATGCAAAAAAAGAAAAATTAACTGGCTCTGGTGATTTTCACACATGCCATGCACATGTTACGTATAAGTGTGTAATAAAAAAAAATCTGCATTTATTTGATCAAAAATAAATGTCAGTGTATTGTAGAATGTAATTAATTGCTGTGAATTTTCAGCATTATTACTCCAGTCTTCAGTGTCACATTGATCCTTCAGAAATCATTCTAAAATGATGATTTGCTGCATATTAGAAAAATCATTTCTGATTTTTATCAATGTTGAAAACAGTTGTGCTTCAAGTTTTTGTGGATACTGTAATGCATTTAATTTTTCGGGATTCTCTGATGAATATAAGCTTAAAAGAACAGCATTTTTGAAACCGAAATCTTCTGTAATAATTATGCCATCTTGTAACATTACCGTCTTTTTGAATCAATGAAATTAACACGAGGAGTCTTTTCTTCTTTCTATTAATTTTTCAAAATGTCTCAGGGTTTCCACAAAAACCCAAATTAACAATGCAACCGTTTTTAACACACCGATAAACAGCAATTCTTCATTCATGGAATAATACATTTGGAAATTATACTTAATTTATGATCAAATCAACGCGGCCTTGGTGAGGAGAACAGACTCTGAAGAGCGTGTGTGACTGGTAATGGATGTAGTAGAAGCGATTGACAGCTGTGGTGTTCACCTGAAGGCACTCCTCTGAGCCCAGCTTGTCTTTGAGAGAGGAGAGCAGCGCGGGCAGAATCACCCCGAGGTGTCTCGTCAGAGCGTCTCCTGCCACCGCAGACAGGAAGGCGAGGACTCGCGTGTTTACAGGAGGAGCCGTCAGCTACAGGATAAAAATAAAGCGTTAAATAACACTATCTGGCATACAGCGCACGCTTAACAGTTAAAGGAACAGATCGCCCAAAAATGAAAATCAGCCCATCTTTTACTGTATGACGTCAGCCAAGAAGCCAGAACTCAAGTATTTACGTTATAATTAAATAGAAATATTTTTGTTAGAGGCAGGATAAATTGTTTAAAAAGCCAGACTGTGTTCAGTCATGTACACCTAAAACGGCTTCAGGGTGAGTAAAATATGTCTTAATTTAAAACCCCTTTAAACAGTCGCAAGGAATATTCTTGTCTCTGTCTGAAAACAGAAAGATACGTTATGATTGGCTGGCTTTATTTTTTGGATTCAGTGTACAGTCATTATTGCTAACTAAAACTAAAATGAAGAAAAAAAGAACTGAAAATAAAAACGTATTCTTAAGGTGGCCCTATTATGGAGTTTTCGTGCAGTGTGTAATGTAACGCAGCACTAGGCAAACGTAAGTTTTAAATCTAAAAGTGCATAAATGTATAAATTGTCTCTCAAAAGAAAGTGTTGACTTTGAACCATAGAAACGAGTTTTATGCCGACGCGAAACATTAGCATACGGTCGCCGCTTGTAGGTCTTTATGAACACGGCAATTCATTTATTAAATAATAAAAATAGCGATAACACGTTACACAAAGCAGTACCGGCCACACAAACATTATGAAATTGGACCAATCACCACAGATTAAAGTCATGCAAAGGAAAGTGTTTTTTGACCTTGCATGCATTTCAAACGATTGACTCCCAAAACCAAAATATGAACGCTTCATTACACGTGATAGGGGCGCTAATTGTGATTACAATTTTTTTAGCTGTTCAAGTGAAAACACTTATTCAAAATATTAACAAAAACTATTTTAGTGCATCAATGATACTAAAATAACGCTGGTTGGATGTACGAGTTATTGGGAGGATATAATGAGCGGCACATTTTTCAAGGACATCGAGATCCAATCTTTCAAATATCAAGAGACAAAATAAAACACTAGTAAGACAGTCTTGCCTGGTCTAAGTGGTCAGTTCTTGGCCAAAAAAAGCTTTTATTATATTGCTTTTGTTAAGTCTGGATATACAAGGTTACTAGACTTTGTTCATGCACAGATTAGTTGAATGCTGCTAGTAAAGAGAGCTCACCTTAGGCACGAGGTAAGGCAGGACAGATCGACTCTTCACAGCCATGACCTGCTTCAATCCATCCAACGCAAACTCTGACGTCTCCTCGTCCTCCTGAAACAAACAGCGAGCTCATTTTAGTGCATTTTAGCTCACCATACGTACTGCGTTGAAGCAGCCTGGAGGATGGAAACCGGCAGATGAGCAGCAGAGAACTAACAGTACTATATTTATTCATTTAATAATCAGAAATGTTTCTTAATCAGCACATCAGGATGATTTCTGAAGGGTAATGCGACACTGAAGAATCAGCAGCGCATCACAGAAATAAATGACATTTCACAAAATATTCAAATAGAAAAGAACTTTTTTAAAATCACATTTTGATTTTACAATTTTAACTGTTTAGCTTAGCTTTGACGAGCAAAGGAGTCTTTATACCAAAACATTTGAATTGAAGCGTATGTGTATTGAGTATGTTTCAAGCTCTTAAACAAATGATATTTTAAAATGTATATACTGTGTTTATAATATATATAAAATATATACACACATACATATACACACATACACATGTATATACATTCACACACACACACACTCACTCACACACTCACTCACTCACACACTCACTCACACACTCACACACACACACACTCACTCACACACTCACACACTCACACACACACACACTCACACACACACTCACACACTCACACACTCACACACTCACACACTCACACACTCACACACTCACTCACACACATTATTATATTATATATTTTTTATAAAATTGTGTTGCTTATTCATGTTTTAAATGTCCTTTAGATGAGGATTGTGGAAAGGGGTCAGTACCAGTTGCTTGAGCAGCATGGGCAGGATGTCGTCAAGGGCCTGGTGACCGATGGTGGTGTGGAGCTGCTCGAAGGTTTTGGCAGCCGCTTCACGAACCTCCTCCAGAGGATCACACAGGGCCTTACGCACGGTGGGAACCAGAGACTCAGAGAACACCAGAACCTGACACAAAAACATCGGTTTAGCACACAGCGAGGTGGACAGAAGAGCAGACTTCCTCAGCCGTGACTCACTGCGTCTTTGCTGGTGGACTTCATGATCTCGCTGAGGCCGATGCACACACCCTGCCTCTCGTCGCTCTTGTCCGAGCGCAGACCCTCCTCCAGGATAGGAATGATTTCAGGCAGGATCTTTTCACCCAGTTTCTTCACCAGGTCGCCCAAAGTACGAGCAGCGATCTGGTAACACGGATATAAACGTGATCGGCATAAGCAATAGAGACATTCACATTTTTCTTTACAGAAACATGGACTGATCCATCAGGCATCATGTTCTATTACTACCTAATACAAATTAATTATTATTTTCTTTAATATTATGGAAGTAAACATTTTCTTAAAATTAATAAGTGAAACAAATTACTTAAAATAGTATTAAAATTAACATACTTTATTATGAAAAATGTTTCTTAATTTTTATATATTTTCGAGAGACAATAAAGAGCATTTAAAATATAATAATTATGTTTTCTTAAAGATTACCAAACTAAACATTCATTATTATTTTCTCTATTAGGGAAATATCTTTACATTTTCTCAAATAAATATTAAGACAAACATTCATTTTTAATAACTATAATAATACTAATAATGTGCTTTAGTGAAAATTTTAGGAAAATAAACATTTTATTAACATTTATTATTTTGATAAAATGATCTAATAATTTTATTATTAACATACCACTTAATATACATACAATAAGCATTCATTTTCCTAATATTAAAATCAACAAATATTTTATTAAGTTTTTCATAATTTTTATTTTCTCAAATAAATATTTATTTAACCAGTAAGGATGATCATTTAAGAAAATAAAGAGAATGACATTGTATTTTCATGTTAACGGATTAAACAGTTTTTGTTTTATTAAACGATAAAAAAAGACAAATATATGAAACAAATTATGGCACACTCTGTGTGATGCTAAATACACACATGCTGCTAACATGGAAACAAATGCAGGCCAAAGAAATCATAAGGGGCTGTGGTTTGTTGCTGGACTGTACCGTTCTCTTGTCTGGGCAGGTGGAGGCCAGGAAGCCCAGCAGGAGAGTGAAGAGGGTGGGCAGGATTTCGCGCAGTGTTCGTGGAGTGTTTGACACCACGATCTTCCAGACGTGGAGAGACGCCTGTCTGACCACCAGCTGCGTGTCTGAGCGGCCCATGTAGAGCCCAGAAAGCACGCGGTTGCGTCTCTCCGCGCCCAGCGCTCCAATAATAGCCTGGAGAAATACAACACAAACATTTACGCTCAAAGTTTCCCGGGACACAACAAGAAGCGAGGGATGTATTTCGGTCTTTTAATGAAAGCCGTCAGGCGCTGTCCTGTGGTCTGCTCCAGAGCCTCATTACGGTTACCTTATTCGACTGGGCCGTGCCGAAATTGTCATCCTCTGATGCCGTCTCTGTTGTCATCTTTCCCGTTACCCCGGAGATGTGGAACAGCAGGTCGCCTAGCAACTGCACCGAGCTGAATCTAAGAGAACACAAACACTCAGCATCAGCATCCATCGGTATGGCAGCCGTCCTCTGAAGTGACGGAGGCCGGACGTTTGCTACCTGATCCTCCAGAGGTCGTCAAACAGACCCTGCTCCAGCTCTGGTAGAAGCAGAGCGATGGCAGTCTCGGCGTACATGCTGATGATGCGTTGGCCGGCGCGCAGGGCCGTGTCTCGCACATATTCGTTCTCATCGGCCAGAGCCTGAACACACACACACACACACACCCAGCCATCAAACAGAGACTTAGACAACTAGATAACAACATTCCTGTAAAAATAGTATAAACAAGTCAACAAGATAAAGAATGTTTATTTGCTGGTAGCAAAATATATGTGTTATATATGTGTGTGTATTTGGCACATATGTAATTTATTAATAGTTCCTGAAATTTTTAAAGAAACAGATTGATCCCTTGTTGCAGATTAACAAGCAACATTTACTAAGTGGAATATTTTCTTCATTTATATTTATTTTCTTAATATTTATCAATTAACATCAATTTATTAATATAATAAATCAAATAAATATTTATCTAATAATAAAAGAAAACATTTTAATATTAATAAGGTTCATATAACTTTCTCAAATAAAGAAAAAAAAAGTTGAAAAATCATTTATGATGAAAACACATTTCAGTATTTTCCTAAATATTAAGTTCACTTTTTCTTACTATTAAAATAAATACATATTTATGATTTTTTTTTTAACCGTTAATATTAAAGTTCTTGAACTCATTCTCATGAACAACAATTAATAATAATTTTGCATTAGGAAAATAAATCAACATTAAATATTAATATTATATAACATGTTCTGCAGGACTATGACCTCTCCCCTCTGAGGAAGTATGTAATCTAGAATTACACAAGTTTCAATCACATTAAATTATTATTAATAGAAAAAGAAATTGTACTGCAGAGGTGGCACAGAAGAACACAAAAGTGGTTTCTAGGGTTTTCAGACATTTAATGAGGCTCAGAGGTGGCATGAGTGTAATTCAAGTCCAAAATTCATGTTCAGATTAAAGTTTTAAATATCTAAATATTAGACTTAGAGGTGAGCTGCGGACAGTTATCTGAATCTGAACTGTCTATTACATCAATATCACAGTCGCAATCTAGTTTAATTTTTAAAAGTCGTCAGCTCTCATTCTCCTTAGTTCACCGAGAAAGCTGTGACTCACTTTAAATAAACGAGACTCAAACACGTGTGAATGAGACATTCTGTTATTATCCTCAATAGCTGCAATGTTTGTTAACATTAATTAATGCACTGTTAACTAACATGAATAAATGTTTAACCGTGTTTTCATTAACACTAACAAAGATTTAAAAATAGTGTAATAAATGCATTGTTTATTGTTTGTTCATGTTAATACATTAATGTTAATAAATGACACCTTATGAAGTGTTACCAGCTTTTCTTACTATATAGATCTATTTTTAACAGTTATACATAAAAAATATTATATATATATATATATATATATATATATATATATATATATATATATATATATATATATATATATAAATTAATTATTTTCCTGAATATTAAGTAAACAGTTCCTTAATATTATTATTAATAATAACAATGTTTTTTAACAATTCAAGAGTTTACATAAAATTAAAACCCAAGTGAATTTAAAAGCGTTCACCTTGAGGATGCAGGGAATTATGGGACCCACATACGGAGTGAATTTATCCCCAAAGGTCAGAGGGAGATAGATGAACATCATGATGTATCCGTCTCTGACGTGAGAGGCGATGTCCACTTTACTGGCCGTCTGAACCACGTCTGGCATCAGTTTATCCAGCTTCTCCACACCTAGCGCGGCCATAACTTCAGCCAAACCTAACAGACCAAGATAAAGAGGAATGAAGAACAACAGTAGAAACAGGCACACGTTCATATGCGTCTCTGCTGCCCTCTAATGGATGCAGGGATGCTTCTTCTCACCTTGAGCGGCACCGGATCGATCCACAGAGCTCTGTTCAGACGCCAGCGTCTCCATGAGCCACGGCAGCAGATCGTCGAAGCAGGACTCGCCCATTCCCTTCACCATAGCACCCAGAGCCTTCGCAGACACGGTCCGCACCTGATCGACAGACGCCGTTAAAAAAAAAGACACAGGTAATGCCAGCAGGCTTCAGAAGCTCCCACGGATCAGTGCGGCTGATATTACCTCGGGCACGGGGTCCAACAGAGACGCTTTGAGTCCTGGAATCACGCTGGGCAGATACGGAGACAGGTCCTGCAAACAAACACGACACGTCAAGAGATATTAAAGCCAAGAGCCACTCAAGGCTGTGACTTACAGCGATTTACCAGTCAGTGGCTTGCTGTTTGTATGAAAGCATTTTATTCTTTTTTGTTTGCATTAGCTTCATGCACCAGAAGCTAAATGACTTGAGTATTTCTTCTAGTACATTGATTCAAATAATATATATATGAACAATTCTTTCACCAAATGAATTCAACTGCAGGCTGTATATGGATAAATAAGCCACATTATCTGGTAAACAATAACTAAAATTAAATGCTGAATAAAAAAAGTGAGTTTTTTTTTCCATTTTGTTGTTTTAATGTTTTAGAAAAAAGCTAATACTAACTAAAGTGTTTTTTTTAAATCAAAAATACAGTAAAAATGGAAATATTGTGAAATTATATTTTTTTATACGGTATATACTGTATTTGTATATACTGAGTTTACTGTAAAATGTTTTATTCCTTTAACCAAAGCTGAATTTTCAGCATCATTACTCCAGATCCTTCAGAAATCATTGACCGCCTGATTTGCAGATCAAGAAATATTTCTGATTATTAATGCTGAAAACATTCTTTGATGAATAGAAAGTTCAAAAGAACAATTAATTGAAGCAAATTTTTTTTGGGGTAAAGCTATGAATGTCTTATTTGATCAAATTAATGCATCCTTGCTAAACAAAAGTATCCATTTCTTAAAAAAGGGCTTTTCCAATCTGAACAACCTGAAACGCGTTTATAAAAATGTAATTCAAAATTCATAACACCGGCTTCAAAGGAAAAAAGGAAGCAGAGGTTATGAACCTGTTGAAAACTTTCCCACCTTCTGGTCAGTGAGCGAGTACATGTTCCCGATGATCTGCGCCGCCATCTTGCGCGTGTCGGTGGAGCGGTCCTGAAACGCTCTCTGGACGATGGGCATGATCAGAGCCAGAGACGGAGCGTCGATGAAGTGCACAAACTTGGTGTCCAGCAGCGTTTGCAGGCAGTGCTGGGTCTTATGAGACGGGTCGGTCAAAGCGTCCAGCAGGATGGGGGTGATTGCTGTTCAATTCACAATATCAATTCAGTGACTGATTCAACCTTATACGCTTCCATCAGCTCCCTGATTATTACTCCAGAACGAGAGCAAAGTTCATAGTAATATAAGCTTTGAAAACTACAACTTTTCATTTTCCGTCGGTACACGATGTAACTACACAAGACGTTTTAAACAGGAAAGCTGTTTAAGCTCTTTTTGAGCGTGACGCTAACGGTCTAATCGGATTCAATGATCTATGCTAAGCTAAAGCTAAAAGTGCTTTGCTGGACCCTGGCGTGTTCCTTATATATATCATACCCAGGATCTCAGGGTTGCGGATGACGGAGCCGATCTGACGGAGCGCTTGCTGACCGGCCTTCTGCACCTTCACGTGAGAGTCCGTCAAAACCTCAGTCAGTTTGGGAACGATGTTCGGCAGACACGAGGACAGCTGCTTGGGAGCGCAGAACGCCATCGCACCCAACAACTCCACCGACCCTACAGACACAGCCATGAGACTTACTTTCAGCCAATTAGCAGGCACTTCATCCAAAGTGACTCACAAATGAGGACAATGGAAGCAATCGAAACCATCAAAAAAAAAGCAATGACTTAATGCAGTATTTTTTTTCTAAATTATATTATAAATATTATAAACACATGGAATAGAAATTGAATAGTGTTTTTTTTTAAAGAATATAATTTGAACGGAGATGAGCTAAAGTTGGAGGGTTTTAGCTGCTGATTCTTGATAATTAATAAATAATAAAACAAAACTTCTTTAATCTTAGTAGAAAAAAACAAACAGTCCTGCACTAATAATGATCAATAAAAATACATAATACTAATAAAACCTATAAATGTAGCAAATTACAAATACCAGTGAAAAAATAAACTAAACTAAAAGGTGTTTAGAAAAATAAAAAAAATGATTTGCATTGCCATGTGAAAGTGACAGTAAATATAAAATAATAATCACAAAAAGTACAAACACAGTAGTTACAATAATTAAAAAAATATATTATAATGGCAAATAATAAATGTAATATATAATATGAAGAACATAAAATCCAATAAATACAATTAAAATAAAAGTGCTGTAAAAAATAATCAATTAAACAATGCTACGCAGTTTCATGAGATGATGATTAATGATTAAATATTAATTATAACAACATTAACAATAACATATACTATGATAAAAGCATAGATAAAATATTTTAACAATGCTATGCATTAACATGTCAGAGAATGATAGAATAATAATAATAATAATAATAATAATTATTATTATTATTATTATTATGTAAAATAATTAACAATGAAAGAAAATTAACAATTTAAATAAACCACATTTAAAATACACAAATTAAAATATAAAACATTAATAATCATCTCTTCAGCAGACAAAGGCCTGAACACTACACTCCCAAAAATATTTGGCATCCCAGAGCAAACCTGCTTTGGTTCTCCAGGACTCCTCCTCCAGAGCCACCAGCAGAGACGGTAGCACCAGCTTGACGCCGTGAGCGCTCAGATTCCTCATCACCGCTTTAGCACAGTCATCCGCCGCCTGACACACAGAAAACCATCATACAGCGTCTCGACACACACACACAACCTCAGCCTAACTAGAGGAGACGACACGGTTTGAGAGAGAAGTAGTTCGCAGGACTAACTGCACTCAAACCTGCCACATGATTGCTGATTTTGGACCAATGAGGTTTCACTGATGAATTGAGCACGATGAATTTAAGTCGAGTAGTTGTTTAGGTTTACATGAAATGGCCATCTGAATACCATGCAAGTAAAACTACAGCACAGAGGATAAAACAGAAAAAGAGTTACCTCTCTGACGTACTGGTTCCCATCACCGAAACAGAGCAGCAGGTGAGGGAGAACGTGAACCACGTACGGTTCAAACAGCTTCCCCAGCATGTTACACAACATCTCAAACGCAAACAGAGCCCCTGTCACAACAAAAAAGTAGAGAATGGGAGCAATGCACAAGCTGGACTTGAACCTGATTCACCCATAATGTTCACCTCACATTAAACTAAACCGTTTAAAAAAAGATATTTTTTAACAAACTAAACCACTCGTCTAGCTGGTCATTTTGGAAAAGGATAAAATTAAATAAAAATGTTCATATTAGTTATTAGCATTTGTATAAATATTAGTGCTGTCAAACACATTCAAAATAAAAGTTTTTGTTTGCATAATATATTTGTGTGTACTATGCATATAGAAATACAGTATATATTAAAAATATATATATTTATAGTCATAATTTATATTAGAAATGTTTAATATATAATTTTTTTACATTGAAATATATACATGTAATTATATATAAATATACATGGCACGCATACATGTATTATACAAACTAAAACTTATTTTGGATGCAATTAATCGTTTGACAGCATTAATAAATATATTATAAAATATTATTGTTTATAGTTTTAAACATAGGGTCAGAGCAACAAACCATACCCACTAAATTTAGAATTTAATTCAACAGTTTTCCGGCGGCTCTGCTCACCTTCTCTGCGTCTGGAGTTCTTCTTGTCCTGGATGGCGTCTGTCAGAGTGGTCATGATCTCCTGCTGTTTGAGAGACAGGATGCCCAGACCTTTGACCAGCCCGGCCAGACCGTACGCGGCTCCCTTCCTCTCGGCGTATTTGTCGCTCTCCAGCAGGAGCTGAAGAAGCTTGCGCACCATCCCACCGGCGTCCTCCTTTATCGCAGGGACCAGAGGAGGAAGACAGCTGGCCACCGACTCCTGGACCTGAGAGTGACCAGAGACACAGAGAGACGGCCACATAAATACCAGGTGACCGGTCCTGACCACATCTAAGATTACTGTCCACTATAACAAAAAAAACAAAAAAAAAAAACAACAAACAAAAAACAACCCCAAAACACTTAAAATTAACCAAATTAAAATTATTTAGCAAATAATGAAAATTAAAATGCACAAATTACATTTTGAGATTACTGAAAAAAAAAGAAGTTTGCTAATACCAACAGAATTAAATTTATTCAATATTCAGTAAGTCAGTTTAAGTACTAGCCAAATAAATAACTACTACATGATTTACATATGAAAACTAATAGAAACTAAAAGCTAAAAAAAATTCACGATTAATCCAAAATAAGCTTTTATTTACATGTGTGTAAAACAGTGTATATATATTTTGAAAATATTTGTATTGATTTAGTCATATTTATAAAGTTCTAAATTAATATATAAACATAACTTTTGTACATATACACACACACTATATATATATATATATATATATATATATATATATATATATATATATATATACACACACACACTAATATATATATATATATATATATATATATATATATATATATATATATATATATAGCAGTACACACAGATATATGTCAAAACATTTTGAATGCGATTAACTTCTAACTACAGACATGAGATGCAGACCTGCTGTGAGGGAGTAGAGAGGGCCGTGATCAGCTTGGCCACGATAGGTTTGACTTTAGGGTCACTCTTGTCCAGATGCTTGGCCAGCGAGCCCATGAGGATGACCACGCTCTGCCGCACCGAGTCATAGCTGGCGTCCTGCGGCGCGTTCTTCAGAAACTCCTCAAACACGGGCAGCAGAGAGTTCACGTTATCCTGCCAGAGACAGAGCCTGGGTCAGACAACTTTGATTTTGTTATTTTCGTGTTTTTTTTTGCTTCTTTCTTTTTAATTCACCTTCACTTTTAGTTCAGTTTTGGTTTTTCATATAGTCATTTCACTTATCAATGTAATTTTACGTAGAAGCATATTCCCTTGCCTTAAAATGTACAGTACATTATGCACATTATACATAAATATTATATTTTTACTTCATTTACAAAAATGCAGTCACTTCAGAAAATGCATTATTTTAGGAGGCAGTAGTTCAACTTATTTTGCCAATGAATATTCACTCAATTTGTTAGCCATTTACATTAAGTGCTTTTTTGAAATATTTAATTTCTGCTTTTGAGTTAGTACTTTGGTAAGACCATTTTAAGGTGTCCTTGTTACACATTGCATGTAAAAAATAAATTAAAACTGAAAGTTTAATTACAAATTTTTCATTATTGACACCATTTTCCTTTTTAATACTGTAAAAGTGATACAATCTTATATTACTACAACAATTACAAGCAACAGTAAGTACATGTAGTTAATATTATGCGCTACTTATCAATATATAATAACACAAGGACACCTTAAAATAAAGTGTAACCAGTTTTTGATTTAATGAGTAGTTTTGATGTTTTTGACCGTTTGGGCTGGACGGAGTACCTTCCCGTGTGTGTTGAGGGCGGACAGCGCCGCGTCCAGCATGCAGCGCCGCACCTCCACGTGTCTGTCGTTCAGAGAGTCCGGCACGAAGAACAGGAAGAGGGGCGTCACCTGACTCTCATCCAGGAACTCGGCCAGCTTGTTGAGCGCCAGAGCGATGCCGCACCTGCACACAGGAAACGAATCACTCAAAAGCCCCATGCACGGACGAAACGAACCGATCAACAAATATTATATTAATATCACAAATATTAAAACATGCAAGGAAGGAATTGCATGCATGAAGTTCTGCAGGCAAATGTTAAAAGTAGATTCAATCAAAAAAGTACAATCAAAAATGTTAATATGACAAATGACAGGACAAGCTGGTCTTATATATATATACACACACACATATATATATATATATATATATATATATATATATATATATATATATATATAATTTTTTTTTCCTAATTGATTTTTTAATAATGCCTCTCATAAATCTGATATTGCTACAAATGTGGTCAAAAAGACAAACAAAAACAGAAGAGAATGTCTACAATAACTTTAAATGCATAGATACAACAAATAAATGAAATAAAAAAAGTGGGAAGAACGAAAGGAGGGAAGTAATAAAAACAGCAACAAAAAAGACTAAAAGTTAAAAAAAAAAAAAAAAACCATTTAGTTTGGTTCTATTGCTGCAGGTGTTTTACAAAAATAAATATGAAAAGTAAAACTAGAGACTGAAATTAAAGTAACTATTTTTTTATAACGACTAACACTGCCACAGATGCTCTCTATAGATAGAAAACTATTAATGAAAACTAAAATGTAAATAAAAAAACTAAACTAAATCAAAAAACAACTAAAAATTACTAATTTTCTAAATAGTTATAATTTTTTATTAACACTGCCACAGTTGTGGTCCAAAGATGTCAAATGATGGAATGAAACTCTCTAACGATAATTTCTATTAATAACTCATGTGATCATTCTCTCACCTGGCCTCCCATTGGTCAGGAGGAGCTTCAGAAATGACGCGTCCCAGAGTGTCCAGAACCGGAGGAGGTCTCTGAACACAAACGTCACGGAGCGTTAAAACCAATCCGTCTCATTCACTCACGCAAACCACAACGGCTCACCTTCACAATCACAGACTCAAACGTTTAAATAGCGGGGCAATGAATTAAAAAACGGCCGTCCGAGTGATTTATGGTGGAGAAGCAGCGGCTTGGAGAGACTCACGTAGAGCTTCTGGTGATAGAGCTCGGTGAGCTGGGCGAGGACGGTGGCCGACTGCTCCCGGTACTGACTGACGGCGCTGGACAGAGCCTCGGCCCCGGCCGAACGCACCGCCTCCTCGTGATGGATCACGTCCTCAATCAGGAGAGAACACAGCTCGGGGACCAGATCCAGACACAGAGCCTGCCAGAGTCTGAGACAGACACACACCTCAACTCCAGACCTCTCATCTCACTTCTTCACACAAATTAAACCACGGCAATTATTTTAGCGTTTTATTTTGACAGGTGCGTATTCACTTTAAAAATGTCCGTTTTAGCATAATCACAGCAAGTCAAATATTTACATCTCATTTCACTCAAAGCCGTATTCACTTTAGAAATACGAATTATTTTCGCTGGTGAAATAACGCAATACATGTACGAAGCACATTTACTGTAGAAATAAAATATTTTAGCTAGCATTTTATTTTGACAAATCCAAATTCACTTTAGAAAATTTAAAGCAAGTGAAAAACGCACGTTCACTTTAAAAATATTATATAGCAGGCGAAATCATATCTAATTTTTTTTTTACCATGACGCGATTGCATATTAACTTTAGAAATGCTAAAATAACGCATTTTTATTTCATTTTATATTGACAAATTTGCATTCACTTTAAAGATGTCAATTATTTTAGCTGGTAAAACAATATATAATTTTTTTTACAAATGCAAATTCACTTTACAAACATTCATGATCTCAGCTGGTAAAATAATGCATTTTTAGTTCATTTCGACAAATTTGCATTCACTTTAGAAATGTTTTTTCTTAGCTGGTGGAATAATATTTTTAATTTTTATCTGCACAAATGCGCTTTAGAAATGTCCATGATTTTGGCTGGTGAAACTTTAGTTTTTATTATTATTATTATTATTATTATTATCTACAAAAATGCACATTTTGATTTTGGATTTCAGCTGGTAAAAATTATTTTATTTTATTATTGACAAGCTAGAAATATTATGATTAACGTCGGCTATAAAAATGATACAAAGGCGGTTTATTCAAACCCATTTCACAAATCCACTTGTGTGTGTCGTTTCCAGCTGTGTGTCTGAGTTTGTAAAGCAGCTTTTTCTCCAAGCATATTCCGATTAGGACCGCCACCAGAAGCTGGAGTGTGAAAATGCGCGTGACTCACTTCTCCGCCAGAGCTCTGCCCTCCTCCTCCACATCAAATTTGGCCACCCACAGTCTCCTCAGCATCTTCAGGCCGCTGGCGTCAGCGCCGTCGGTGGGCAACGCCAACTCCATCTCCAGCAGACCCTACAAGAGCGTGTCGACGGCTTCCATTAAAAGCATTTCATAATACGATGTCAGGGTGTACGCGTCGGAAAGCGAGAGGCACTGACCCTGAGCGAAGCGTCTCTGACAGAGAAGCACGGAGACAGTAAAGACTCCAGCAGAACATCAATCTCAGGCTGCTCGGCGAGCGCACATCCTTCCTGTCCTCCAGAGCTGCCACATAGAGCCGTCAGACAGCCTGATGCCAGCACCTACAACACACACACTCCATCACAACTCTCCTCAAACGGTGTGTGTGTGTCTGAGTGCTGATCTAAGTGTGTGTGTCTACCTGAAGGCGAGGGGTGGATGTTCCGATCACTTTGGTCAAGAGCAGCAGCATACTGACTCTGGGCAGCAGCTCTGGGCCGTTCTGGACAAACCAGAAAAAAAAGAAGTTACACAAACCCTTCTGTTACATCGACATAAGTAAAATATAATTTTAAATGTGCATTTCTGAAATTTCAATGAGATTTTACTTTAATAAGACGCACAGATAAAGCTACATTTTTATTAGTTATTTAATTTAACATTTTTAAACAATTTAAATTTTTTTACTATTTTAAATGGATGTTTTATTATTGAATTTGTAATATATTATTAAATGTAATTTTTACATGAGTATAATCTTAATACTTTATTAAACTGTATATATAACTGAAACATAACTGAACATATTTTTTAAACTACATTTTTATGTTTATATCTGAATATTATTTTTTATAACTTTAGCTATGAATTTATCTTATTTGGTTATAAAGGTGTAAGTGGACCTTTTTAATAAAATCACATTTATTAAAACTTATTTTAATATTATATACACACACACACACACACACACACACACATATATAAAAAATTAAGATACTGTATTTTAATGGATAAAAATAATTTTAATTTGTAAAAAATTTTTTACATTATATTTAACAAAATATTATGTATGGTATAACTGAACATTTTCTTTAAAACAAACCACCTAAAATTTTGTTTTTTTAGATACATCCTTTGTGTAACTATGGGTAATCCACTCAATTCCCTCATTCACTAAAAAGTAAAAAAAAAAAAAAAATCACATGTATTGAATACTATTTAATTAAATGAAGACACTTACATGCCTTCATAAATCAGAACTATTAATATCTGATCCAATTCAATAACAGATGCACCAACATTTCAGGCACTGCAAAGCTGGCAAATAAATCAAAAACACAGGTTAACGACAAAGCAACGAGCTGAAACCTAACGGTACCTCGTCTACGAGTGTGTCGCTGTCGTTGAATTTGGCCCGTAGCTGTGCGTGTGTGTTGATGACCTGCAGTGCCCGGGTCATCACGAGCTCCGTCTCCTCCGAGGACCCGCTGCTCTGACTCAACACGGCCTGCAGCAGCGGGAAACAGAAGGAGAACGCCGGCGCCGACAGGACAAACGCACCTGATCCTGCAACTCACACACAAACACATCTCTAATGAGCCTTTAAATCAAAGACGTGCTGTTAATATTTACTGTGAAGTACATTTCTTGCACTAAAGCCTATTGCAATATGGCAAGCCTTTTTAATATTTAATGCTTAAAGCATGCCGGCATCTATTTCAATGCTACTGGTAGTTAGCTACTAGTATCTATTACACAGTACTAGTAGTTATACATTAGCTACTAGTGCTTATTATTTAGCTACCAGTAACATTTTAAAAGATACTAGCAGATATCCATTAGATATTAGTTAATAGCGACTAATAACCATTCCACTGTTACTAGTAACATATCAACTATTCAGATCTGACCAGTATGTATTCCTAATTGTGACTAGTGTCTTTTTAAATTTTACTAGTCAGTATAACATTTGATACTAGTACTTGTGTATTAAGTACTATTACTTTTCATGAAATACTAGTACATACTTAATAGACACTAGCAGTGTTTTTTATTAGTAGCTTTTAGATTTCGTAGACACTAGTATCTTATTGTTTCTAATAATAAATCTTATTATAGTAGTGATGATTATGTTAATAGTTATTATAATTATCACTACGGAAAAAAGTCCTAGCATTTAACAATGGTGTACTATTGAAATATTACATTGAGTATTTAAAAATATGTAGTACCTAATTAATACATTCTAGTATGTAATAAAGAAATAGTAGCACCTATTGAAATCTAATGAATAAGTACTAGCATTTAATAATAGGTAGCATTAGTGCCTAATAAATAACATGGCATATAAATATGTACTAGTCACTATTAGGATATGAACTGAAAAGCTTATATCTGAATGAAAAACTCCCATAGAAGTCAATGGGGAAAATTGAGCTACTAGTTAACAATAGTTAATTGTCACTACTGAAATAAGTATTAATGAATAAGTAGTAATATCTATATCACAGTTAATGAATAAATACTAGTATCTAAGAGCTAGTAAGTAATGAATGAGTACTAGTACCTTATATATGAGTTGTATATTTTAAAACAGTACTAGTAGAACCTACTAAACCTACTAAAAGTACTAGTAGCATGAAAACAGACTCTGATGTTTTGTAGATTAAATGTTAAAATGGCCTGCCGCAGCTTTACTTTAGTTTTGATGGCCGTGTTATTCAGTGCTCTTGCCTTCTCTCTGAAGTGCTGTGTTTGTGTGCAGCAGGGAGATGGTTCGCTGCGTTGCTGTGTTCAGATCTTCTTGAGCCCAGGCAGGATCCAAATCACACTCTGGCTTCAGCTGACGCAAGGTCACGTGACCCACCAGAACCGCTACATAAACCGAGAGAAACACTCGTTTGAGTCTCATGAAACCAAAGACAGGACAACGGTTCTGATCTCAGGAAGCCTTAAGCAAGCACTTGCATTAAACCGAACGTACATTAATTATTTAAATGTGAAACAAAGACCTAAATAAAAGGTAAAACCGTGATGTGAAGACATTTAATGAATGTAAATATTTTGATTGTTTTTCTAGCAGCCCATTTCTCCTGTATTAGGCATTTAAAAAACTATGTATATGGATTTTATGAGATTTCTAGCCGGCTAAATTTCTTTTAAAATTGTATTTTTATTTTATTATTATTATTTATGCATATTCAATTTTATGCAAATTCACTTTAGAAATGAATAATTTTAGCAGTTGAAAGTGTTTTTTTTTTTAGAGTTATTTACACATGCATATTGAAAATAATTTTAGCGGTTTAAATAAAGTATATATTAATTTTGAAAAAAAAAAAAAAAAAAAAAAAAAACGCTTTATTTTAGACAAAAATTTATATTTTTTAGAAATGTAAATAAGAAAATAAATTGATAATTTATACAAATACAGTCACCTTAAAAGTGTCCTTAAAAATAGTTTTACATTAAATACAATTTTATTCACAGAAATGCATATACATTTGAGCCGCAAGCACACAATCTATTTTTGACATATGCAAAAACAAAGTTGGGCTGAATTAATGTAAATTGAAGATTTCTATGTGAAAACAAAAACAACAAAAACATGAAGACATTTGATGAAAGTAAACAGTTATAAACAAGCAGGAAAAGGAAGGCATACCCAGGTAGTGCAGTTCTTTAGGCATGAGGGTGACACCGATGTGCAGGAAGACCTGTCTGACGCGGGGAGCAGCGAGAGGAGACTGAAAAAGGGGCAGAAGAACCTGAAGGACTCCAGGAAGATGCATCCAGATCATAGGAGGACGACGGGCCAGAGTCGCCTCCAGCAGACCGACCACACACTGCAGCTCCACGTCCAGCTGAGACAGAGCAAGAGAGACGGAGACGCGGATCAGTGCTTTGTTCACACCTCAGGTGGCCTCGTCTACCCCGTGAGACCTCTCACCTCCTGCAAGCGCTTGCGGATGCCCGACTCTTTCTCCAGCTGGTTCTGCATCATCTCCTTCTGCTTGCTGGTCAGCTGGATCTCCTCTTTGATGCCTTTCTTCTTCTTGATTTCCTGCAAAACACAAAAAAACAAAAAACAAAAGACAAACCCTTAGGTCCTCGTTGTGTTGTATTTATTTTTTATTCATTTATTTGCATAATCATTTTATAATCATAAAATAGTGATTCATATGATTTATTTATTTTTTTTTTTTTAGATTATTTACATTTTTATCATTTAAACATTTTTGTCATTCGTTTCTTTCTATCATTTAAGTGTTTTAATTGTTTATTTATTAATTCATTCACTTATGTCTGTATATTTTATAATATGACTAGTTGATATGGACAAACTGACATTTTCTGACGGGATCTGGCATCCGGGGATGGATCCTAAATATTGATGCATCATGTAGACTTGACTTATTTTATTTGTGTGTATGCATTATATATATATATATATATATATATATATATATATATATATATATATATATATACACACATATATACACACATACACAAAACATTCTACTTACTGTATATTAATTATATATTGATAAAAGACATTACATACAACAAAAATATCATGATTCAATTTAAACAGAAAAAGATGTACAGTAAATGATCACTATATTATATAAAACAGATATATCAGTTATTTAACAATATATTTAGAATTTGACATTAGTTCATCATAAACACTATTTTTTTATTTTTGGATACTTTAATATGTAGAAAATATACAGAATTGCAAGATATATATACTGAAATATATACTGATTCATTATGTACTTTAGAAATATATACTGATTCATTGTGTATTTTAGAAATATATACTGATTCATTGTGTATTTTAGAAATATATACTGATTCATAGTACATTTAAAAAAAAATTTTTAGACACTCACAAATCAAACAGGTGAGAATGTTCTGTACTGAAGTTAGAAGTGTTTCTTGCTGAGTACTGTAAAAACTATTCTTTTGACTAAACAGCGTACAGTAACTACTCAGTATGCAGTAGTAAACAATTTGTCTCCTGTATGCAAGCGGATGATTTGTTGTATTTCTCTCTCACCTCTTGAAGCTCCAGTTCAATGATCTGCTCTTTGAAGGAATACGCCTTGTTCTCTCTTTTCATGTTGCCTTTCTTTGTGCTCTCCTGCTGAGCGCTGCCAAAAACAAGACAACAACCCTTACTAGAGACGACCCCGTCCATGTGAACCCCATTCATTCATCTCAGAATCTCGCGTGGCCGTCTTCACCTCATAATGATGCTCTTGTCGTAAAGTTCTCCCTCCGGCGTCTGCATGACGGCGTACTCCTGGCGCATCACCTGCCTCAGCGCCGGGTTGGAAAAGCGCTGGGTCACATGGTCCATGACACGCGGCAGTAGTTTGGTGGGAGACAGAAGCGACAGAGAACCGACAGCATTCTGAACAGCCTACAGAGAAAGGTAGACAAAACGTCAAACAAACATGTCTGAATCTCGATGTGCGTCCTATTATAATCAATCTGACAAGACAACGGGATTAGGGTGTAACGTGACATATTGCATTTCAAATGATTACTTCTGTGACATAAAATCCTGCTTCTGCCATGAAAAAAAAAAAACCCTCACAAATACTGCATTTAAAAAAAAAGGAAAAAAAAGAAAAAAAGGGAGATCAACAGAAGCTTACTGACCTTTTTTCAAAAAGCTGCTTGTAAAAAAAGATTTAAGTAATTGTGACTGCCACAAGAAAATCACGCAAATAGCTAGCGCGTGAGATGCTCAAAAACTGACTCAATTTTGAGAGATATAAATCAGAGTTGAGAAATATAAATGCAGAATTGCAAAATAAAGGGTGTATAAAAAAAAAAGCTATTTTGCTTTTTATTTCTGAACTTTGACCTTTTCGCAGAATTGTGACAAAAAGAGTCTGAATTATGAAATAAATTGCTGCAATTATCTTTTATTTTTAATCCATGGTCGGAACAGGCTTCCATGGAAACCATGAATATGAGAAAAAGTCATGATCTTGCTTCGCTAAAAATACACAAATTTTAAGTACTGCACTTTATTAAATAATGCATTCTTACTCATTCAATTACTATAACATCTATATAAAAGTGAATTAATAAACATCAAAGCTCAAACGCGTGAGAGTCCAGGTGGATTTACCATATTTTACGCACTCTTTGTATGCACGTTGATCACTGTTTATGTATCATTAAAGATTAAATGTTAAACTACACACGATATATAGTCACTGTCCATGGTGCACATTGCAGCATAAATCATATTTTATTATGTTATGTTTTTATTGTGCAAGTTAGTTGTTTAGCTAAAAAAAAAGTAGATTAATTTGCAGTTTGATTGAGATTAACTGGAATGCGCAACGAAAAACGTGATTTTTTGAAATTTGTTATCTGTTTTTGCAATAGGGCTCAATGTACAGCTCTAAAAAATAATAATAGTTGGACTGTAAATGCAGCCAGTAAGACCTGATTGTCTGTGTTGGCTTCTAGCAGGCGAGGTAGAATAGTCTCCAGGTGTTTATCGATGAATTCAACAGCGTCCAGCTTCATGACGGACAGCAGAGAAGGCCACATCTCGGACCTGACGGCCACTGAAAGAGAAAGAGCGAGATGAACACAGGGCTCGGGAGCAGCCGGGATACTCCCGAACGCATGCAGCGGAGAGACGGACCGATGGACGGATGGTGGGTTACGATGAGAATATCCAGGGCCAGCCTCTCAGTCTCCGCGACGTCGTTCCACAGAGCCGCCACCGAGCAGATCACGCTCAGAGCGTCCAGCAGGATCCTCGGGGCGACGTAAGAGCGTCCGATCTCCGTGAGCTCGCCCGTCTCCATGTAAACAACCTCTGACGGCAGAATCTGATTTAAGAGATGTAAGAGTGAGCAAACAGGAAACACATTCACAGAGGAACAAGCATGGCGCTTTAGCTCTATAAGGGTGCTCAATGTCTGATTTCACATGGAAATAACAGCTTCTCCCAATAGGTTAATACACAACCTGTTATGAAAACGCTGTTAATAAAAGTAGTGACGAACGAGTCTTTAAAGTGACTCAGAAAGAGAGAGTTGTCTAGTGATTCGTTCACTTGCACGTGCATATCCTATAGGTTCAGTAGTGAAATGAATTCGAAAGAAATCAATTCTCTTTCTGGGCCGCCACGAGATGAACGAACGACTTCTACCCGATGACTTAGGTGAGGTGAGCTAATAATAGACTTATAACAAGATAAACAATGAATTAATCTTTTCTGTTTCTCATAGCATTATATGTTTTTATTGTTTGTCGCGTGATAATCGTTTGCATTAGTAGTAGATATGTTAGTGACGCATAAGATTTTATGTTTCTTTAAAATGAAATGACTGGAAAAAAAAAAAAGACTTTGCTGAACAAGACCCAAGTATTTAATAAATAAACCCAATCACTCCATGACAGATTTTAGTTTAACTTTAATGACCGACAGAAAACAGCAGGGATTTAAACTTTTAACGAGACTGGATTTTTTTCACCAGCTAAAGTACAAAACATTTCAGTCAGTTTTTAACATGCTGTGAACACAGGCGCCATAAAACCAGAGATATTACCTATTCATTATTTATCCCGTTTGCGTCTGTGAGGTGTCCACCACCAATTTTCCCCGTGTGTTAACATCAGTATTTATGACTTTGCAATGTCGGCCCCAAACATACGAGTCGACCATCAGCTGCCAGATTAGACTATTCCAGTGTGGAGTAATCGTTCAGTTCCTCGTCATCCCTCACCTTGTGTTTGTTGATGACGACGCGCAGTTCTCCCAGAAGGCTGTAGGCCAGGCTGGAGCCGCCCAGCGAGGACAGGAGTTTCTTCACGGTCTGCTGAGCACGCTTGCGCACGCGCCACTGACGGGAGAGCAGCGCCATCGCCGTGGCCTGATGGTACATCCTGAGGAAGACAGACATGCGTTGAGTCACATGATCACTGCATGCATGACGTCAAGATTGCGCACTGCTGTTTAAAATCCAAATTCTCCTTGTTTACCTTAATGACTATTCCTTTTTAAAAAATCTTAAAAAATATAATATTGTACAATTTTGATAAGATTATAACGACTTTCTAGAATATGTTTTTGCGATCGTCAGTGTATTGTTAACTAAAAATAAAAAATTGCATTTTTTTAATTTAAAAAATGCAGAATTAAAATACAAATATTTTATGAAAACTAAGGGACATGGTTGCAGTGGCGGTAGCTATTAGAAATCTAAATATTTAAAGCTAATATAAAACAATATAAAGCTACACAGAAATATGTTAAAGCATTTCAATGATAATAGTGAAATTAGTAAAACCAAAAAAATAAAAAAGCTAATTCAAAATATATATGAACATTCTGAATTCTTTTTTTTTTTATTTTTATATTGTATTAGTGTATAAAAATTTTGAATTAGAACATAGGAAATAATACACCAAATAGATTCAAAAATGCATAAAAAATATGGTTAACATTTTAGAATAGGTAACACTTGTTAACTAATAACTACGACTTTACCCTCAAAAATTCTTAATTTGCTGCTTATTAATAGTAGTTGTTAAGTTTGTGTGTTAGGGATTAGGGATGTAGAATAAAGCATTAACGTGCTTAATTAGCACTAATAAATGGCTAATATTCTAGTAATATGCACTATATATTAACCATCAAATTTTTTACTCTGTTTAAAACATTCCCGGGAAATTGCAGCCACTCACTGAGACTTGCTGTTGTTAAGTCTTTGCGGCTGATCCAGGAACAGTCTTTCACACAGCAGCAGGATGGTGCACAGAGCTGTGGATACGGGACAGGGTTAACACTACTGAAAAAAATACATTGGATCTGCTCAACAACTGGAGAGCCCTGACCTTCTTCGCTGGCCTGAGAGAGGAACTTCTCGGTAGTGAACAGAGGCTTCTTTTCATCCAGGATCAGGCTCCAGAAGGACGCCAGCTTCGCTTCTGAAGACACAGAGGAACATGAAGATGAACGTCTCAGGCATGAGAAAAGTCAACCGGTTTGGGTGGGAGCGCTCACCGGGCACGGAGTCGAGCACAGACAGCCGACAGAGCAGCACAGACGCAGCCACGCCTTCGGACAGCAGAGAATGCTGGGTATTCTGAGCAGCGGCTTTCTCTACAGTCTGGATGAGGAGAGGCAGGAAGTCCATGGCCTGACTGAGAGCGTCGCCTGAACAGAGACACAAACGCTGTTCATTCTGACTACACATCAGCAGCAGGAGGATAAATCTGAAGCGTCCCATCGGACCGGCTGACCTTTGAAAGCCCCGATCAGTGTCTGGAGATACGCGTGGCGCACAGAGGAGGTGGACGTCTTGAGGGTGAAGGCTTTTTTAAACCACTCTCTCAACTCTGAAGGTACGTTCACCGTCAAACGGCATGTCCACTGAGATAAAACAGATACCGCGTGCACCAGCGTCCCCTCATGGACTACAAACACATAAGGAGAGAGAGAGAAAAATAATAAGCAGATATTAGGTTTTGCTAAATGCTTTACAAAAATTGGAGAACTGTTTCATGCACAACAAATTACAAATTTAATATAAAGTGTAAAAAAAAAAAAAAAAAGTAAAAAATTATTAGTGCTTGGCAACGATTAATCATCCAATATAATAGTTTATTTATTTGTGTGTGTGTGTGTATATAATATATATATATATATATATATATATATATATTTTATTTATTTTCTCAATGTATATATTTATATCTAGAAACATTTTTCTTTAATATACACATGAATGTGTATTTATATATACATAAACATACATAGTAAATACATATGTACACAAACATTTTTATTTTGGATGTGATTAATCAACGGGTAAAAATATTTTTCATCAATATTTGAATTAACCTTAAACATTTAGTGAAGTCTTGCTATTAAATTAATATTTTATAGCATTATAGTAATAATGGACATGGCATTCAGGTAAAGGTTTTTTGGAAAAGTTTTGAATGTTTTATCTTATTTTAATAAATATTTATTTTAACAGCAAAATAAGAACTTTAGGTGTTTTTTAATGCAATTAATTTTTACATAACTATGATTTTCAGTAAACAAACTCCTTGCTGTTCCCTTACAAATTCCAATTTAGGAAAGCAGTCTCAAGCATGTACATAAAAAAATACATTAAAAGTTAAAGTAGAAAAAAAAGAAAGAAAAAAACAGTACGGTTCTCACCTTCCTGCTGCAGGTATGGAATGAACATCACAGCCACGCTGGAGCTCAGAGACTGAGAGGAAGAGCCCGAGACGGCATGATGACTGCAACTTCTGATTCCTGATTCAAAAACACATGATCAGTATGACAGCATTTACGTTTTTTAATTTAAAAAAGTCATGATCCATGTTTTTTAAAAGTAGAACTACGAGTTCTAAAAATGCAGCGTTCATTTGCGAGATGAAATATGTGACAGCTGTGGTTTAAATTTAGACAGGAAAAAAATTTATTAATTAAAGAGCAGCGCAGTCGCATGCAAAAACATTTCCTTACGCAATTTAAAAGTAGCAAAAAGACCCAGACTCAAAAGTAATATAAAAGTATGTAAAATCAAGTACGTTGTGCCTAAAACAGGCGTGCTGAGCATATGAATATTCACCTGACAGAACGCTCATCTTCTGCGCCACCACCGTGAGCTTCCCCTCTGAGCCTGCGCAAAACAAAACAGACATTTAGCAAAATCCTGCTTTAAACAGTGAGCTGGTTCTGGTGTACGAGATCTCTATCTATAAACCAAGACTTTTTCATGATTTCTTTGCATGACTTTGCAGTCATTAATGAATTTGTGTGGTTTGAGGCAGGATTAAATACATGACTATTAGGGGTGCAACGGGTTGTAGATCCGCCGCATCACTTTTTTTGGGGAAACGTGCTCATTGTTATTTTGAACTCCATTCAGCTGATCTCCGAATCTCACGATAGCAATTTTAGCTTAGCATAAGTCATTGAATCGGATTAGGCCAGTAGAATCGCATTCAAAAATGACCAAAGAGTTTCGATATTTTTCCTATTTAAAACTTAACTCTTCTGTAGTTAAATCGTGTGCTAAGGCTGGCGGAAAATTAGTCCATTATGATTAGGAACTATACTCCCATTCCTACATAACTTTTTTTTTCTCCCTAATCGTAACGGACAAGAAAATAAAACTTAAACGTGATGCTACTGGTCTAATCGGATTCAATGATCTATGCTAAGCTACGCTAAAAGTGTTATCGCTAGACCTGGATATCGGCTGAGCTGGTTCAAAAACGGTAAGACTCAACTTATTAACTTTGGGGGAGACGTAGAACGAGCGATTTCCAAGAAAAGTGGAGTGTTCCTTTAATAATAAGTAAACTTTAAAGATAACTGAACAGTATTTATGACATGATGATGCAGCATATGTAAAAGGCTTCAAAATGACCCGAACACAAAGTGTGTTTTTTCCTTATTAAGACGGTTGTAGCTTTATTTTCTGAGTAAATTCCATAACTGTACACTATTTTGTTTTTAGAAACGCATATTTCTGTGTCAAAACGCACCAGAATGAGTTGTGAGGGTTAAAGCAACTTTTACTCCACGTTAATATCCACAAAACCAACAACTACTCAATAGATGAAGCAGAATACAGATTTACATTTTTAAAATCCCAAATGAATTTGCATGTTATTTTATGCTTTTCAAGTCACAGAAATCGTCCACGGCTGCTGGAGCCTTGCAAGGACCCACTGACCTCCGAGGATGCCAAAGAGGTGTTTGACGAGGTCCTGGACGGCGCTGGGGTCACTGCACTGCTGGGCCAGATTCTGGAGGGCTGACACCGCCTGATCCATCAGCTCTGGGTTATTGGCCTTCAGATGACCTGAGACACACATAAACCCCATTAAACCTGCACACAACACCTCAGACGAGCATCGGTCAGACGGACGAGCACTCACTGGAGATTCCCTTCCCGATGTCCAGCGCGTACTGACTCAGATCGAGAGTGAGAGACGCCAGCATGTAGGAGATCGCTGGGGGAAAGAATGGCACAAAGATGGAAACATTATATGCCAGGATTCTGGAAAGATTGCAAATCAGTGTTCAGTAACATTCAAAATAATAGTTTGTTCATGCTTGGTGAAGAAGAAGGTAAAAAGGAAAAAAAATCAAATGTCAGATGTTTATTTATTTTTTTTGTTATTTACATTTTATTATATTCAAATATTTTATATATTTTATAATAAAATTAAACAGTACCCAGGGTTATTACATTTAGCTAAAATTAAATTATATAATTATATTATATAAAATTATATATATATATATATATATATATATATATATATATATATATATATATTTTTTTTTTTTTTTCCCACTTGAGCTAGTTTAAATATCATAAAACATTGACAAAAAGTATAAAAATAACAATTAAAAAACTACATAAACTAGAACAGAAATTTTTTTAAACTTGAGTTTCAAAAATACATACAAACAAAAAAGACAAGCAACGAGTAAAAAACTATTAAGATTACACAAGATGTTATAAAAACCCTGGAGCACAAAAGCAGTAATAAGTCGCTGGAGTATTTATAGCAATAGCCTACAATACATTACTGATTTTTCTTTTATGCCTAAAATGAAGTGAAGTTACGTTCCATGAAGATATTTAGTAAATTTCCTACCGTTAATGTATCTAAACTTAATTTTTGATTAGTAAATATAATTTTTTTTATTATATAAAGCAAATATTGTCCTATCATAAACCATACATCAGCAGAAAGCGTATTTATTCTGTTCTGATAATATAACCCCTATAAGAACGAAAGCCTGAAATAAAAGAGCGAACAGTTTTTTCATGCACCTGTCAAAGGAGAGATTATGGACATTGTTTTTTTTTTTAGACTAGTGGAAAGAAAGCATCCAAAAGACAGCGTTAGGGGCTGTTTACGTGTCGTGCCTAAAAAACGCGCTGAAAAAGCTAGGCGCCCAGATTTATCCCTTTTTTTTTTATCCCTATCCCTTACCTCTGTAAAAACGTTTGACTCTAATATGTCAAAAAAGTTAAATACGAATTCTGAAACTGACTTCATCCAGCTTTGTTCTAAACGTGTATGCAAATTAGTGCATATTTCATTCAATAATGCCTCATTTGCATATTTGAACTTAGCATTTTAGAATTATTATTATTTTTTTTTGTAATTATCAACGTAATCAATCGAATTGATAAGTTGATAACTATTAATGTTTTTACCCTATTCGCCTGCAGTGTCTCGCCTGGGCCAATCTGCCTCAAAATGTTAATAAAGCTATAATATGAACACTGACAGCAGCGTTCTTTCGTAGAGAATGATGCATCCTGACGGACTCACTCTGCATGGAGTTCTCCGGGCTGCGCAGCAGAGCTTTCTGTAAGGTGGGCAGCAGCTGCTCCTTGAAGTCTGCGTGAGACATGTGTCGAACAATCGAGCCGCTCCTCTCCTGAAAACACACGTCCGGCTTTAGGTGCTAAGATTTCAGCACTGCGGAGGCTAATTATACCCTAGAGACAGAGCAGATTCTCACCAGGATGTGCTGATGCGGTCTGGTCTTACTCATGAGGACCGTCTTCATGTACAGGTCCAAGAGAGCCACCTAAAACACAAGAGCTGCTGCTGTTAATACTACATAATGCTTGATAGGAAAACTGGACTTTTCAGAGTTTCCTGGTTTTGACTAGTAGTCGTTCATATCAGGCATTAGTCGACTAATCGCACATTTATTAATAATAGGCACTCAAGTACACACACAAAGTGTCCCTATAACAAGTTTTTGTTGTGCGATATATTGCCCTATAAATAATTGGCATTATTTCATCATTTTATGCCACTGAATGTATAATCATAATATAACAGCAAAATAGTGCAAGAAGGCCTACACATGACAACATTTAATTCTTAAAATTAGGTCATGGAAACTTTTACACACCTTTAAAAATTACAAGTAGAAAAATACAAGTAAATACAAGTAGAAAAAAGACAAATGCACAAGATTTTTAAAAGGTGGAACAAATATCGCACATTTCTCAGTTAACTTTAGACTGGGCGTCCACGTAAAGATGCTAATATTCATGTATTTCGAATGATAAGCCTTTTGTCTTTTTTTTTATAAAAATAAAAGTCCACATTCGAAGCCACGCAGACTATTAGGAAGCCTGTTAAAAAGTGCACTCATTCATCAGAATAAAGCTGAAATAAAATAGTACAGAAATAACTAAATCAAAAACAAGCACTTCAACACTAAGGAAATAAATGTTTAAAGAACTGAAATTGCTAAAAGGTAAAATATATAAAAAGTAGGTATCTACATAAAAGCAATTCTATTTCTAAAAATTGAACTAAACTTAAAATGACTACTGAAAAAAAAATATATATATATATATATATATATATATATATATATATATACATATACACATATACACACACACACCATATTTTCTAGATAAGTCACACAAAGACATAATTCACAGCAGGAAAAAAAACAAAAAAAACCTTAAACTTAAATGTTTTTAAGACTATAATCATTATAGAGGCCTTCATTATAAACATAACATTTAGGCTATTATAAACAGCAAACCTATAAACATTTTTCAAACTATAAACATTGCTAAATGTTTCCATATTAGCAATGTAGTCTACAATTTGATTGCTAATCTATTATATATATATATATATATATATATATATATATATATATATATATATATATATATATATATATATATAATACATTATGAATAGCAATATAATTACTATTGTGATAAACTACTGAGATAACGCTGGATCAGGGGCAGCAGGGACAGGTTTAGCAGAAGAATGAAAAGGGCTCGGGTTTTGCACCTTGTGTTTGTTGATAGTGGCGATATCTTTCTGCGCAGTGCAGAAATCCACACACAGTCCCAGCAGCGGCACAGACACACAGCTCTGATCCAAACACAGCAGAGTGCTCATGTACTGATCCACCAGACCCGGGTTCTGCAGAAGCAAAGGCCGTGTGTTAACACAAAACGACAGGGTACCAATTTTACACAGAAAGGCTATTGCAATATTTAATATTTTAAATTTACGAGCTTCTATATTTGCAAAGAAAGATTTTCGTTAGAAAAATAAACAAACACTTATTTAGTAAGGTGCATTAAAACAAACAAAAGTGACCGTAAAGATTTATAAAGACTTCTATTTTAAATAAATTCTGCTCCTGAACTGAATGTTTGTTGAGCGGACTGGAGCAGTGATGCTGGAAATGTAGCTTTTTCATAGGAATAATTCACATTTTAACGTGAATTTAATTAGCAATCAGCCATTTTAATAATATTTCACAATGTAACAACTTTTTACTGTATTTTTGATCAAATCAACGCGGCCTTGGTGAGCAGAAGAAACCTTAGCATTCCCAGTCTTTCTACCTGTGGTGTATAAGATATGACTTGCCTCCTTCCACAGCTTGTTGAAGCGTTTGCTGATCGACTTGAGGGCGTTCCCCGAGGCTCCGCCCGCTGCCTCCGCCAGCAGCAAACTCTGAACCTCAACCTGATTGGAGGAGACCAAGAGAGCACGTGATTGGACAGACTGCATGCGAAGATTTCATACATGTTTTGAGCAGTGACCTGAAGAGCGACTAATAAAGATAACGCAGCTGTCTAAGCGGCCAAACGACTGACCAGCTTCTTCCACTTGGCTCCTTCTCTCTTGTCTGCCGAGGGGAAGACGGTCCGTACGATTAAACAGGTCCAGGGCAGGGCGCAGCAGGCTCCCGAAGCCGTGCTCTTCCTGCAAACATACTACGACGTTATACTTGATTGTAGTTATTTGCATTTGATAACTAGCTCTATGAAAGGCGCAGTTATTTTTTTATTCCTTTTAAATGGTTAAATTAAATTTAGTAATCAAATGTGATGTCTAATCCACTAAAATCATGACATTTATTCAATTTTATTAAATTAAAAAAATTTTAGGACCCTATGAAATGAATTTTTTCCCCAATTTTGTGTTTTATAACTTTTAGCAATTATATTGCTCCATTTGAAAAGCATGTAAATGATTTAAATATAATTAATTATAACTATAACTAATTAATTCAACCTAATTAACTTAAATATTTTTAGTTTTTGGATTTATATAAGTAAATTCAAGTAATTTATTAAAAGGTACCTGAAATCATACAGCATTTTCACTTTCATAATTCAAATTTGAACAATTATTACATTTTAGGGCCCTACATATTCATTTAACGCCCCCTCCTCCAAACTCCATGTTTTCTGTATTTATGACTAAAAAGGAAAAAAATAAACTATAAATAAATGTTAAGATATTTTAATCTAATCAACTATTTTTGTATTAATATGCATTTCTGTCAATTACTTCACACCTGCTTGAAGACCTCCGACCGTCCGTTTGTATATAAGTGCATTTATATAGAAAATGCACACTTCACATTCAATTAAGCGTCTAACTTCAATCTTAGAAGTTAGAATCAATCTCCAATCTAACTTCACAGAACTTCTCGACATTCTATTTTATACAATCAAAAATGATGATTGGATTCCACAGTTCTGTCCATGTTCACTACACTGTATAAATCAAGCGTGCTCGCTCACCCGGGCATCACGCCCTTGCTGACCACCCCACAGCTCAGCAGACCGGGAGGGAGGTTGGTCGCAATAGCATCGGGCTGTGACTGGATGAGCACCTCGATGACCGAGAGCAACGCTCGCCGAGAAGCAGCATCCCTGAGAGGAGAAACCAAACCCACCTTCAGCAGAAGAACGCGCTTTAACGGACACTACAGACGAAACGGCTCGCGCTCACCTGTATCTGTGCAGAGTGAGATAGAAGAGCTTACACAGTCCTTTAATGGCCGGCTCAGGAAGATCTGAAGAGACCACAAAGACATAAAAGGGGTTCGAATAAAAGGCGTTTGGCATCTGAATCTAAATATATGAACACGTGCGAATGGTTTTATGTTTTGGAAGAAACTCGCTATATTCGGCAAAATGGCATTAAATCGATCGTAAAGACGTTCATAACGCCACAAAAGGATTGTATTTCAAATAAACGCGGTTCTTTCGAACTTTGCTCGTCAAACAATCCTGACAAATAAAATGCATCACATTTTCCGGAAATATACGAAGCAGCAAATCGGCTTATTCACGTGAGGATAACGCGAGACTGAAAAATCAGCTTTGATCGCAGCGGTAAAGTACATTTAAACATTCAAATCGTGTTTTTACTGCAGTTTTGTTTCAAACATAGCCTCGTAGAGCCTAATGGCCTCTAAAACACAGAAAACGTAGAACTGTTTCTAATGACGGGAGAACACAGTGAATAACTGATGCGTCAACGCCGTTTTCGTCTCCGTGATGCTCCAAGGAACTTCTTTACTCTGACAAACTCACCCTTTCCTTTCACGCACTCCTTCAACTCCTCGAGAATTTCTTTGCGCTCTTTAACGCTGGATGATGTGACTTTCACAGCGAATCTCTTCAGTGTGTCTGAAACCTGTCCCTGCAAACACACAGACGTCGGCCATCAAATGCCTCTCGCTCATATGGATACCACATAACAGTTTACTGAGGTAAACACCGCGATATTCATGTAGCGTTACTATAATAAAGCACGAGTTGACATAGAATTAGTCCCCGCTATTATAACACACACATAAGACTGACTGAATGAATCATACACTGACAGAAAGACATTCATTCATTCATTATGGTTTTACACGAGCAGTTCATGCTTGAATTACGAGCACCGTTTTTCGCAAGTGACTACATACAAAGTAAAGTGACGGTACCACGTGATCGTTTAATCAGTTTTACGGCCTTTTGTAGATTATTCCATGATATTACAGTGTTGTGTTCCCAAAAAACCTCATCGTGGTTGCACCACGATGCCATAAACACGGTACTTCTGGCACTTTCTTCTCAAGAGTCTGAAGCGAACGCGCGTTTGAGATCGGAAGATGCACAAACTAGTGGGAGACACGTTTAAAACGCTCTTGTTTAACTGTCACATCACCGCAAAATCATTATAAACGTGCGTTATGCAGCTGCGGCGTCATTAACGGCGAGTTTATCGTTATTAACGCGCGTTGTTAACGCCTTCACGCGCCAGCGCGCGCGCGCAGCGTTTTCTGGCGCGTCCGAACGCCACGCGCTCGCAGGCCGCGCGTCGCCTTCTTTGAAAGCTCGCAAGAAAGCGACGCGACACTGAGGAAAAGTTCGCGTTTTAACGCTCATGCAACCGCGGATCGAGTCACACCAACCTGCGTGTCCGCCGCCATCTTGCCGGCCTCGATCTGGAAAGGCTTTAAGTCGTCACTTCCGGAGTCGTTACCGTCCTCGGCCACGTGCTCCTGCGGGAAGAGTTTGTATTTCCTCCGTAGCGCTTCTAGGGGGCGCCAAACTAATCTTAAACGCGAAGGTATTTTTTTATTTTTTTTAATTATGAGTGAATTAAATAATCAAAAGTGTATATTAATTTCATGCAGATTTTAGCAGAAAAGAAAATACCCTCCTTCCAAATAAATAAATAAATAAGCTGCACACTAAAGTATACCCATATATTAAAATTAAACCTAATTCTGTACAAAAAATAGTGTATATATTTATCAGTTTATGTCAACATTGTGATACTGTTATATATGAAGTATAAAACTTTTCAACAAATTATCAGTGGATAAATTCACCCACAGTTGTAAGCTGTCTTTTCCCTTTCTAAAAGTTTTATTTATAAATAAAATTATATAAAAATCTACAATAAAATCTAGCATAAACAGAGCCATATGTTTTAAGAGTCAATCTAGTGTTGGAGAAAATGAAGACTTCCCATAAATTAAACCGTTATGTTACACAAAATGTGAAAATTAAAACTAATTTGCTACAAAAAAAAAGATTACATATTTAGAAAGTTATGTCGACACTGTGATATTATCGTATGACACAGCCAAAAAGATTTCAATTAAAATTGTATACAAATATTAATCTAATAATGAAAAACAACGCCAGGGAAGAAAAATATTCAGTGCATTAAAACACCAAATTTATTTGTATATAATTGCATGAATTGAAACAATAACTAATACTCACAGAACAAAACGTGACAGTGTTACAGGAGGGAAAAAAAAAATATGCATAGCTGATTTCACATTGGGTAAATGATAATATACGTAAAGGGACACTAAAATAACGATCGATGGACAGAAATAGAAAAGCGTCAGATCAATTGATATGATAGAAAATCTCAAAATAAACAAAGGCACAGCGTTTGACCAGTGTAAATGAGTGATTAAAACGCAGAAGGATATCGTATGATCTCCACCGCACCTTCTTTTGGCACATAGCGATTAGGAGCAAAACAAACAGCGACGGATTATTACAACCGAGTTATCAAAGAAGGCATATTCATAGTGAATTTAATAACACAAACCAGAACAAGTATCATCTACTTTCAAAGTAGTGTTTTCTCAACAGCTGATGAGACAGATCTCTGGCACATTGGATCATATAAAAGCTTTCGTATAATAAACACTTGCTGGTATTTATTCAATGCATCCAACGAATCATGTTTGAGACCTTTGCCGGCAGGCGTCCAGAAAGCCGCAGCGTTTCAACGGACACCAATTTGGATCGCATTTAACATCCTTGATCTGAAAATCGCTTCTGCTCCAGTGACGACGCGCTACTGAAAAACATAAGAAAGTCTTCATCGATTCACCCCTTCATGACATCGCGAGTTTTCAAAACTCGCTTTTTGAGAGACGCTTAAGACTTTCATGCAAAACGGGAAAAAAAAGAAAGAATTAGTAGAGCATATCATAATACAGCAGTTACAACATTGTCTAGAATTGCTTCCGAGAGCGAGCGAGACAATATCAGACACTCATTTCCGATCGAAAATCGTATGCTGGATTCAAGGGTTGAGAAGTGCACGATATCGTCACGGCTATTCAGACGAACGACGTCAAATCTTTGATTTCCGTTAAAGGGAGAGTTCGCCTTAACATGCAAATATGCAGAAGGGCACTATTTCTCAGGCCATCTTCATTCTTCAACAGGTTTGGAGAAGCGCAGGTCAAACGCCTGCTCTGCAGTGAATGGGTGCCGTCAGAACAAAAGCGCCACAATCATTCAAATCATCTCTAAACAGATACGCGGCTGGGTCTTGATGCGACAGACAACAGGAGACGGACTTTAAGCCTTCATCATTCTGACGGCACCCATTCGATACAGAGCATCCACCGCAACGCTCCATTTCTCCAAGAAACCGAATCAACATGCAAATATGCCAAAGGGGACTATTTCTCAGGCCATCTTCATTCTTCAACAGGTTTGGAGAAACGCAGGTCAAACGCCTGCTCTGCAGTGAATGGGTGCCGTCAGAGCAAAAGCGTCACAATCATTCAAATCATCTCTAAACAGATACGCGGGTGGGTCTGGATGAGACAGACAACAGGAGACGGACTATTCGCCTTCATCTTTCTGACGGCACCCATTCGATACAGAGCATCCACCGCAACACTCCATTTCTCCAAGAAACCGAATCAACATGCAAATATGCCGAAGGGGACTATTTCTCAGGCCATCCGAGACGTACATGAGCTTGTTTCCTCAACAGGTTTGGAGAAACGCATGTCACACCTGCTCTGCAGTGAATGGGTGCCGTCAGAACAAAAGCGTCACAATCATTCAAATCATCTCTAAACAGATAAGCGGGTTGGTCTGGATGCGACAGACAACAGGAGACGGACTTTTCGTCTTTATCATTCTGACGGCACCCATTGCAATTCTCCATTTCTCCAAGAAACCGAATCGTCAGTAAACGTTCACATTCGGATGCGCTATTCCTTTAAGCGGATCGTTTTTTTGTTTTGTGATTAAACTCAAATAGCCAGTCACCCCAACTACAAAACATTTCACAAATTGCCGTATGTGACGGGTTCCTTCGGAGAAATATTCTGGGTTAAATAGCAATAAAGCTCTTTTGACTCATCAGTGTAAAAATGAAGGAAACACGTGCGAAGCCGGGTCGCGGTTCGACTTTCAAAACTGTAAACACGTATTTTCCTTCGATTCACTAAACAAAAAAATGAGTAGAAATGATTTTCTGTATCTTAAATTGTACTCAACCCCCATATGTTCTTTTAATAAAATAATACTTTGAGATCAGACGCAAAAAAACTCCTACGAATTCAACGCCATCAACAGCGGGGCACATTCATATCTATGGGTTTTAAAGTTTCTCTCAGTCTCTCGGTTACGACTTCCACGCCGGTTACAATCTCTGTTACATCTCGTATTAAAAACTACACATTTGGTATACTTTGCGTCTTTTAAATTCGGTTAAAATCGCGATACAAAACAAGGCACTAAAAGTTGCAATTCGTTGAGGACGTTTAGCGCATTTCACTGAGGAGGCGGAGCTCACGAGAACACATCCAGGCCACATTTCACACCAAAATAATGACAAACTATACTTTGCATAAAAGAAAATGCAGCTTATTTGACGAGTAATAAGGGTTTATGCTTTATAGTAATATTTGCTTCACACCATTTCAATTATTAGAAATATTATTTAAAAAAATATTATTAATAACAATAATAAAACAGGATATTTTGTTATATTACTGTCATGAGAAAGTTTTTTGGTTAAAACCGTAATGTTAAAAATAATGAAAATAACGTCTTTAAGCTGGCTTAAATTCATAATGCAAAATATTATTTATTTCGGGTTCAAACTAACACTATACGACCTGGATATTTTTCCATGAGCTTCACCAGTAACTCGTTTCGACTTCCAGTCACAAAATCATCTGATGTCTCGTTCCCTTCGGCTGATAGCGTCTCAAACGTTCACGCTGCACACGTTTCCCGCCGTCCCTCCTAAAACCGGTCTCATCCTCGAAGCGGTTTCTCTCCAGCTCAACCAGTGAGCAGAAAACATTCACGCGCTTCCTCAAAACAAAACAAAAAAAAAAAGTCTACGGTCTCACTTTCCTCTAACACCCTCTAAAACAACCTGGCTTTTGAGAGCACTTTTCACGGCACATCGCTTTAACCTGACCAGCAACGTCATGTGGGGATGTCGATTAACCTGAATAACACACACACACGCACACACACACACGATACAGGCAAACGATACAACATGCAAACTTACACACACACACACACACACACACACACTCTCAGTCGGTCGGTCGTCTTTCTAGCTGAAGAGCTTGATGAAGCAGCCCTGGCAGTAAGGCTTGTCGTTTTGCTCTTTGAAGGTGCCCTTGTTGAGCTGCTTGAGGCAGAAGGCACAGACAAAATGCTCAGGGTGAAACTTCTTGCCCATGGCCGTGATGCAGCGGCCCGTGATGGGCTTCTGACAGCCGGAGCACAGCGAGCCGCGGCGGGCGTGATAATGAACCTCGCAGTACGGCTGACCGTCGTGCTCGAAGAAACTGCCGTTGATGAAGGGTGTGAAGCACTCCTGAAACACACACAAAACCACGTCACCCATAAACGCTTGGAACGTATTAGGTTCTTGAAAGAAAACACTTTATTTTACAGTTACACCTATTAGTTGCTTAACATTATATTAATATTCTTTTAGAATATTCATCTCTACTCCGTAGTAATAAGCAGCAAATTAAGATTTTTTTGAGGAAAAATTAATAGTTATCATATATTTATTTCTGCATTTTTATTAAATTACAGGTATGAGAAATATTTAAAACGATTACAAATCACAATCCTGATCCGATTAATTATTTATATTTTTATTTTTGTTTTAAATATTTTTTATTTAATTTCTTTTTGTTAACTAGAGCTCACCAAGTACCAAAATCTCATAAAGGCTGCATTTATTTGGCGAAAAACTAACTAGTGACACTGTGGTATATTTTTTAAATTTAAAATGAGTGTTTTCTATTGTAGTACGTCGTAGTATTAATAGTTTAATTTATTCCTGTGATGCAAAGCTGAAAACACGTGAAAAACGCGATGCTTACGAAAACATTATTTCTGCATTTTTTTAGTCAAACGAAAGCAGCAGAACATACTACTTTTACAAAACGCTAAAGAAACTGAAGTCACTCCAAACATTCGACCGAGCGTACGTTAAAAGCAGTTATCATGTACTCACCCGGCACACAAAACACTCTGGATGCCAGAGGGAGCTCAGGGCAGAGATGTAGTTCTCCAGGATGGCACGAGCACAGCCACCACATTTAGGAGCAAACAGGTCGAAGTAGTCTTTACGACAGTACGCCTTCCCGTCCTTCTCATGAAATCCTGCAAAACAGAACAAAGACGCATTTAGAAAATAATAAATAGAATAATATTTTATTACAAATCAATAATAAATCACAGTTCGAGTTCAGGAATTGTTTTGTCACCCTTTTGAGTTTAAAGGCTTGCTTTTTATTTTTTTACGTTGCTGTTTGCGCATATGAATAATCTGCAAAATGTAAACACATGTAAATGCATTCTAGCAGGAACCTAAAATAAAATGGCGCACTTGTAAATAAGCAAAATACGGGTATTTCGCTAACTTGCCTTCAGGACCAAAGAACGCCCCACACTGGGCGCAGAAAAAGTGTTCAGGATGCCACGTCCGGTCTAACGCCGTCACCACTTTCTGTGAGGTAAGAACAATGAACACTTTTATCATCTTACCGCAGGAACTGCTTTCTACTTGTGCCTTAAAAAAAACACCATTAATCACTTTGTAACAAAGGAAGTGGCACTAAATCTGTGCAAAAAGTCGTTCCATTCACATTTAATATAATGTCATTCGCCAAAGAGCAAAAAAAAGGCCATCAATAAATTATTATATTCATTATTAAATAAAATATTAATAGTTTAGATTTGTTTAATGCATTATATTATTGTCGATCCACCAGTTTATATTTTCAACTGCATGTTTGCAGCATAAAAACGTGTTTTTTTTGTTTTTTTTTTACATTGGTCTGAAAATGTAATAATGAAGTCATTAGTCAAAGAGCAAAAAATTCATGAAATTCTTTTTTTATGCGTCCAACACGCCATGATTCTCATTTATTCTCATAAAGTGCAAAAAGGTGTTAAAATGAACAGATGTTTCCTAAATCAGTGCTTTCAGGCGGACACTGGCTTTGTTCCTGTGGCCACATTTAAATATAGACTGAGTAAACATTATACATTATGCTTGTTCTGCTATTCAGATTGAAAAAAATAAAGAAATAAAAAAAAAAATCAATAGAGTCAGGTTTGTTCTCACATCCAGTATGGGTCCGTTACAGTAATAGCAGCGCGGAGAGAATAAATGGTGATAATCTCTCTCGCAGTATGGCTGTCCTTCCCTCTCAAAGAAGTTTCTGGAACCAATCTCCTCCTGGCAGTGTGTGCACACAAAATGCTCTGGATGCCATGTGCGGCCCATGGCAGTTACCACCTGTACGGAAACACACACACACACACACACACACGTGCTTTGTTCAGCATGTATTCTTATATCTTACATTGTGGTGTAGCTCCCTGACTCCCTCACCTGGCCAACTATGGGCTTGCAGCAGGCGCCACACACTCCCTTAGCAACCGTCTGCACTCCCAGCTTGTGGAGGTCAGACTGAAGACTGCCCAGCATGTTGTCCAGTTTATTAACCTGCGGTTGTGGACCCTTCCCCTGGGCCATGATCTACAAAGAGATAGAACAAAATCAAAAAACAAAAAAAAAAAAATAAAAATCACACAAGCACCTAAAAAGACGAGAGTTTCAGAATGAACAGAATTGGTTATATAATTACTACAATAGCATGTTCATTTCATCCAAGTTGCAGTTCTTGATCACATAAAAACAAAATCTGGGGAATTTTTTTTTTTGTCAAAGTCCGACTACATTGTTTAAAATGTCTCTTACGTTTACATTTAAGCCATTTACATTTAAGTTTATATTTTCAACTGCATGTTTGCAGCATAAAAACACGTGTTGTTTTTTTTACATTGGTCTGAAAATGCTAATTAGTTTTTTCCAGCAGGTGGTGCTTTTGAAACAGCACAAATATAGCGGTTTCCTTGGTAACCACTGTACACAAAGCAGCACAGCACTTAAATCATAAATGTGTAGCACTTATGTTTATTTAATGAAATCAGGCTCACATTAAACCATATGGCAATTCTTGTTTTGCCCTTCCCAAATTTAATGCTGTGTTAAAGACAACTCAAAATTCAGATTTTTACTTGGAAATTATGTCTGGAATACCACTTGAAGTCCGAAAGCCAACATGTATAAAACGATAGGCCTACTTTAATCATAGCTTTTTGTCACATATGGTCAATATATTATTGCCACGTGGAACTCCTTGATATTTAAGGTTCCTCTTGAAGTCATAATTAGGTCTTTCTTGTACCATTTAAGATTTTCAATGGCCTTAATGTGACTTAATGTAAGACTTTTTAAAGGCACATGGAAACCCTGAATACAAGATGGTTTTAAAACAAGTTCTTGTCTCAAACTCTCCCTGGGGTGCATCTAATCTAATATTAATGACCCACACACATACACACACACACACACACACACACACACTAAGAGAGGACAGTAAGACAGAAGCTTAGCCAATGACAGCATGTTTGCACCTGCAGTGGAGGGAAGAGCGGGTCATACTCCGTCTGGCAGCCCACTGACATCAGCACTTTGGGCGGGGTCACAGGGGCAAGTGGTGGGGTGGGTGTGGGTTGGGGTGGAGGGCTGGGTTTTGGGAAGGGAGCTGGAACTACCACAGGTTCAGGGGTTGGGGGCTTGGGTGGAACTGGAGGTGGAGCTGGCTGGGGAGGAGGTGTGGGCTCTCTAGGAGGGGGAGAGGGGGCAGGTGGTGGGGGTGGAGGCATAGGGGCAGGAGCTAATTTGACCGGAGGGGCGCTTTGGTTCTTCAGCAGGGGAGGGGCGAGGGATCGGGGAGACTGGGGAGGTAAGATCACCTTCCTCTGAGGAAGAGGAGACTCAGGAGGTATGATTATCTAGAAGAGGACACCGATAAGAAAGAAGAGAGAGAGAAAGAGATGGAAAGCAGGGATGGAGAAGAAAGAAGCAAGTAATTACAGAGAAACTTTAATGCAATTAAGCAAAAAAAACTGAGTGGAAACAGAATGCTCTCAATCTTAGATCCTTGCTGTCTACCTTATCCACCTCCCTATTGTGGTCTTCCCGCGAACGTTTGGGGTTGGACATGACGATGACGCCTTCTGTGAGCCAGTCATCCGGCTGTTGCTTTTTTGGACGATCCTTGCGGGCAATTCCCAGCTTGCCTTGCAGTTCCTCAATGAGCCGGTCCTGAGAGTTGCTCTTGTGGAAAATGAGAGGGCCCATCTTCCTACGTATCAGACCGTCTCGATACATGGGATGGACGTTTTGAATCTCCTTGGTACGTCTAATCACAGATTTGATCTGGGACAGCAGTACAAATTCCTTGAGATTCCTCATGCCTCAAGAATTGTTGATTATTGTCCGACGAAACCAATAAAGGCAAGCATTCATATACAATCCAGGTGCAAAAATTTGGATGTTCGCATACATGGTGGTGATTAGCACTGGTTATCAAGTTACTAATGGTTATCAAATGCACACATAAACTGAGTGAAAACTATCTGTAAACAATTAGAATAAGTGAGTATTTCATAGTGTAGATAAACAATCACGACTTTCATCCATTTGACTAACAGCTTTCAGTTACATCAGGTTTGTTCAATCCTGAATCTGGAGGGCCACTTTCCAACACTGTAGTTTGTAGTAATGCCGAAGACCTTGATTAGCTGGTTCAAGCTAAACTCTGCAGGAAGGTGGCCCTCCAGGAGCAGGATTTGACAACCCTTGATTTACATGCTGGCAATCAAACATCTGCAAGGTTTGTCTGTAAAAACTCCAAACCAAATTCCACAGCACTCCAATAAACAAGCATTGCAATCCTATCCGTACGTGTCCAGAGGCTGAGATCCTGTCCAATGTGCCAGCCATATGCATCATGGGAAGGTCCATCTGGGCATCTGGGGTTCCAGGGCAAGACGATGGAGTAAGAGAATCATCCATCCAGCTTGCCTCAGTCATGGGGGTCATAGAGCCATCAGGTCCTTCGTAGGCCATCTTCAGTTCCATGTCAGCCCAGTCGAGATCACTCCTGCAGTCCGACTGATCTTCTAAGAGCCCGTCCCCCATTTCACTCTCTGTATGAGTGTCCGGATGAATGTTGCTGCGATCCTCTGCTACTATCGTCTCCTCGTAGACTTCTGGTTGTACTTCCGAAGCAAGCCGTGAGGCCGCTGATGCAGTGACTAGAGCCTCATTTTCAGGCCTGTTGAAGCTCATGGCAAGGAGTTTATCTAAGGCATCATCAAGAGATGGCTCATAGGTTGATGGTTGAAGTCCAGTGGGAGGCTGTCCTGATAATGTTTTTGGGCTTGGAGACTTGGGAACCACTACAGATGAGGAAGAGGATAGGATTAGAGGGGGCGATACGGCTTTGGGAAGAAACAGTGATGGTGATTCAGAGACTGCGGGAAGTGGAGATCTGGAAAGAGATGGCACTGGACTTATAGGTTTTGCATCAGAGTTGGAGAGATATAGATCAATGGATGCTGGTGTCATAAATGGGCTAACTCTTTCATTGGTTCTGCTGACCACTGGGGCACTTGTTGGACTTGGACTCTTGGTGATAGGCGTATAAGCCTTCAGCCCAGAGCTTGTCAATCTGGCAGAAGGACTCCCCTCCCTGAAACTACAAAAGTCTCCACTTCCAGGTGTGGTAGTGCTGGTTATAGTCTGAGACAGAACCACTAGAGATTCCACCTGGGAGGAGAGGAGGGAAGCAGAGACATCAATAGAAGTATCCAAGTCCAGGTCGGGTACTGGAGAAAAACGAGGACTAGATGCTACAGGTGGAGACAGTCGAGAGGAAGGCTTTGGGACAACACTGGACGATGTAAGTACAGCCCCCGGATCACCAGAATCCTCCACAATGTGCAGTTCAAAGTTTAAAGGAGAGGAGAGACGTGGGGAATATCGTCTTGGTTCCGCTGGGAGGTTCGGAGACAGGGATTTGGACACAACAGTCATAGGAGGAGGGTGGATTTCAGCAATGGTAGTGGTTTGCTCAAATATTGGCTCAGAGTTCAGGGAGCCCAAAGAACTTGGCTATAGGACATAAAAAAGGGACAGGGAAAGAGGAGAAACAGAACAGATTGACAGATTAAGGGAGGCAGAGAATGAGAAATAATTAAGAAAAAGCTTTGATGAGATGCACAGAATAGCTGAGGTAAAAAACTAAACAGATTCTGGATGCAACGTTGAAGTAATGAGATGAAAACAAAGCTAGAATTCACAGACAAGCAGGAAAAGATTTGCAAATAAATAAACTGTTTGTAATGGTCAGATGAAGATCAGCCAGGGTAGTGTTTCCCAACAGCGTCGTAAGCCCACGAAGACACCATTGGCACCAATGGCCTCAACGATCTGCTTACGACATTTTTGGGAAACGCAGCCCAGATTGTCAAGCAGTAAGCCCTGAAAATAGATCACCCAAACAACATAGTTCAGCACACATTCCCAGACACAACGTCTCTTCAACTCACTTAGACTGTCCTGTAAGTGTCTCAAACACCCACACACACACACACCCACACACACACTCACATTGCTCTGCACCTTAAAATCTGACAGGCAGGCCATGAGCTCATCCAGTTCTCGTGTGGCAGAGGTGGCTGATATTCTGCCTTGCTGCTCAGAAGGTGTGTCCACCTGCCCATCTGTCAATTCACTCGTCAGAGCGCAGGGGCTTGGCCTGTTCATGTAAATTACAGCATTAAAACCCTCAATGCAAAACCATGTTTCTCCATCTACAGTTGAGTGATCTTACGTTGGGGAAG
Organism: Puntigrus tetrazona; assembly: GCF_018831695.1. NCBI lineage: Eukaryota > Metazoa > Chordata > Actinopteri > Cypriniformes > Cyprinidae > Puntigrus > Puntigrus tetrazona. The sequence goes on along the minus strand of NC_056706.1, from coordinate 2,454,521 downwards.
GCACAGAGCTCTCCAACTGATTCAGGAGACTTTCCACAGTGGGACGACCATCTTCTGTCCCCTTCGAACCATTCCTCTGAGGCTTGTCCTGGTCTGCCGGTGTCAGTGTGATTCCTGGGTGGGCTCCATTTTCCTGGATATAGTGGGCAACACTGCAGGGTGGCAATGGAGGTGCAACATCTTCTGCAAAGAAGAAGGTTCAAAGATTGAAAATATATATTTAATCTTTTTCCTTAAAGCAGTACAGCAGGTAAAATAAGTATTGAACACGTCAGCATTTTTCTCAGTAAATATATTTCTAAAGTGACAACTCAAGTAATCCACACATAAAAAGAAAACAAACAAAAAAGAAATAGGAACTAGAGTTCATATAAGAGGTCCACGGAAACCTCAAAATGTGACGACTTTGTGGAAGAATGGGCCAAAGTCTCAACTGAGCAATACATGCCAATAGTTTCTCCCACAGGATGAATATTTCTTAAAGCTTTCATTACCAACAAAAGATTTTGAAGAATTTTAATTGTATTACATATTATAATAACTTTGTTTATTTGTTAAATTACTTTGGGTTGCTACCAACCTCTGGTGAACATTTCATGTCAACCGCACCTTCAGATATGTATATTTACTGGGAAAAATGCTGCCATGTTCAATACTTATTCCACCCGCTGAATAAATATTCATGCTTGGCTATACATTTTTCAGAATGCCTTAAGTGCGTCTTCATCTTTACCTGTGGTGGAGTAAGATGGGGCGTTTTGCTGTACAGCGTTGAGTTCCAGAAGAAGGCGGTCCAGTTCAGAGAGGTTGCTTCCCAGAGCGGAAGTCATGGCTGTGGAAGATGAGTCTGAGTGCTTCTGCTTGTTAGGAAAACTGGATCAATAGAAGTGTGCCATTGATTTTTCATAACAGCAGGACATGGGGAAAACGGAAGGGATATTATGGTGGATCACACCACAGAATGACAGATATTTAATAGCACTTTTATTTGACTATTTCTCATCTGTGATACTGTAACTCACCTGTAAACGTGGTCTTCTTCTGTATGTGATGCTCGTGGACTGCTGTCCCGAGACAATGTGCTTTTATGGGCAGAGCCAAGAGACTGAAAAAAAAAAAAAAAAAAAAAAACAAGCAGCATTTTATATTAAAATCTATATTGAAAATTAAGTAGCTCACTGATTCTCAACTGCTTTGGCACACTCCAAAATTTCATTATATTTACTACTGTTAATACATTTCACATTTCATGCATATCAAGTGACCATTAACCAGAAAATCAGCAGTCATTAATCAGACAACTGTAAACTCGAGTTGTTAAATTATTGAAACATTAACTCAAAATCTATTTTGTATCAAAATGACAACAAAAGGAAATCTCTGACTTAATAACACGCTCATTTAAATAGTTTGTTAGTAACAAAATTGCTATATTAAGGATTCGTAAAATAAAAAGCCCAATGTAAAATCTGGGTACTAAGTAAAACCAGTCGAGAACCCCAGGTAAAGTACAGAACATAAAATATGTGCACACGGTAGCAATAACAAGACACACTGAGGTGTTAAGAAGATTGACTAGCTTATTTTGGAAAGTCCTAAGATAGGTTGTGCTGAACCTGCTGCGAGGAGTGCTGGGAGTCCGGCCGCGGGGACAGCGATCCGTTCAGGGCCTCAGATGTGGGTGGAGGGGGCAGGGGCGGAGGAGGGGAGTCATCCTGAAAAAAGTGCCCTCCGGTGGGGTAGGAATAAGGTGTCTCCTCAGGAAGAAACACTGGACACTTGGAGATATGGGCGGTGGAAGACTCGAGATCTGCAAGCAAGGCGTCTGTGCAGAAAGAAAAAAAAACCTTTTAGAGTTAGTCAGTCAAGTTTTTCAAGACCTTTGCCGCTCTCTCTCCAGATATATCATCATATAAAAGTCTGTTTTCCTGCATGATGTGCAATGAATATTTATAATATATTTAACATATTAAAAAACTACAAGATTTTCCCCTTCGAAGTAAAAAAAATAAGTTTCAAACGCTCACCAAGGCAGCATTTATTTAATTAAACAAACTAAAACAGTAATATTGTGAAATATTATTACAATTCAAAAAGTGCCGCTTTCTATATGAATATATTGTAAAATGTTATTTATTTCTGTGATGCAAAGCTGAATTTTCTCCATCATTACCCTTCACATTCACATTAAACATCATTTTTTGTGCTGATTTGCTGCTTGAAAATAACTTATACTTATCACCAGTGTTAAAAACTTGCTGTGCTGCTTAATGTTTTTTGTCAGAATTATTTTTCCAAAATTATTTGATGAATAAAACGTTTAAAAAAAACAGCATTTGCATACAACAATTGTAATACAGCCATGCTGAATGGAAGCATCCAGCATGTTTGAAAGGAATGCAATGTAATACTTTTAAGCATCAAATCTCTAATGCGGCTAGACACATGGTCAAAAGGGAAAGTCTCCGAGGACAATGAACAACGGGCTTAAAAATAAGACATTAGCATGATATTCCTCTCCAGCAGAGAGAGAGAGTGTCTCCAATCCCAGATATGATGTTTGCTTGTGTGAGTCATTGGGGCATTCCAACCTTTCCAAGCATCTTCAATCATGTTACTAAATACAGTCCTTCAGCGGCAGCTATGCCAGTCCTCATGCAGCTGCACCGCCAGGTCCAAAGACCCTCACAGAAACTAAACAGAAAACCCGTTTGGAGGGCTAGAATAGCCCTAACTGCAGCACAAAGTTGTTTTCTTTAGCTTAGTTGAGTCATTGTGTCTGCGCTGTGCTAACTGGCAGGTAAAAGCCCGTCGAGACCCTGTCAACACATGAGCTTATGTCACCGCACTCTTCTGGTCCTGCGGTAAGAGTTCAACTATGAACGCAATCTGTCCCTCAGGAACAGACCCGTCAATACGAGAAAGAATTATAGGTGAGTCGCAGAACAGAAAACTACGGTCCGGTCTGCGAATGCATTTAAGATTTTTAGTGCTCTCAGGCTATTAATCGCGATTAGTTACGTCCAAAATAAAAGTTTTCGCTTACATGATATATGTTTGGGTACTGTGTACATTTATTATGTATATATGAACGCAAATACATGCTTGTGTATATAAGAAAAAAAAATTGCTTATTAATTTAATATTTTCTATATAATTAAAAATAAAACAAATATGAGTATGTAACTTTATAAACATGTAAATATTTCCAAAGTATACCGTGTGTGTGCATTTATACATATGTAATAAATATGCAAAGTACAAACACACAAAATACACACACATATATACACAAATTGCATATATATATATATATATATATATATATATGAAAATAAGGTGATATTAAACGCATTATTGCATGCATGCAAACCTATAGGTAGGAGACTCCCTCACTATAAAGAAGCTTAAAAATTTTATAATATGCATAATAAGGACACTTGAAATAATTAAAATTACTTTTTAATTATTTGTAATTTTTTACAGTGCAATAATAGACTACTATCGGGCTAGCAGTTTATTTATTATCACATTATAACTTCAGAAATTGCTAGTAAATTTCCCAATTACTAAGCAGTAGCAAGGAATGCATTGAATTAAATGTAACATTTTTAACCAGAAAAATTTGTCCTTTTTTTATGTAATACTCCTATAATCTTTGTTTCACTTATGTCACTATTATTAATTTTAAATGCATTTTAAACATTTGCATATTTAAGTATCCTTTATTCGCACTGCCATAGTTATGCAATATTTTAAAACAGTTTAGGGGTTGAATTTACAGATATCTTTGTCATTACAGATTCTGGTCATACAGTTCACACCTAATTTGAATTCAGTGTCACACTTTACTTCGATGCTCCCCTTTAGACATTCTGTTGATGATAAGCAACTTTGCAACTCCATTACAGTAGAGTATTAGTAGACTGGTAGGTTATGGTTACACTTTAGTATTAGCAGAATGAGTTGACATGCTTGCAAAGTTAAGTATAGTCACCCGAGCGTCCGAAGTGTTACCGAATCCAGTCTGTCCTCCGCATACAACCATTACACCCTTCACTGAGCTGCCAGACAGAATTACAGACATGCAGCTAAGTCTAAAACGGCCTGATAAAGCTCTTACCTCACTCTTTTCTCATGCACCTATTCATCTATCCGTCCGTCAATCCACGCGGTCAATAATAGCCTGCGCAGATCTTCAGTGTTAAAGAGCGGCGTGACGCTGGACACCCGAGCTACTGGAACTCTTCCTCAAAGTTTACGAGTCGATGCGCCAAAGCCAACCTCGCAGCGGACGGCTATTAAAAACGTGACGGTCGCAGATCAACTATTACGAGAAAGTAAATTAACACCTACGAAGATCACAGAGCGTACCAAACACGTCGCTCTTTAAAACCGAGAGCCTCTGAGATCCCGTCAGCGTCGGCGAACTGAAACGGTTCATGCAAGACACGTAGATATCAGGAAAACTGTTTTTAAAAGATTTTTCCCACACTTTTTTGCATGCTTGCTACTGTTACTTTATGGATGCTGAATGTGTAGAACTTCAAAAATGAATAAAAGGTAAAAAGTTGGGTTACTTTTTATTTCGACAGTCTACTTTAGACATTATACTAACATTAAGCAACTACGTCTCAACTTTCTGCATTATATCTTTATTTTGATGATCCATAACACACTACATACTGACTATAAGAAACTTAAAGCAAGTAAATATCAACTTATTCTACTAAACCTAAACCTGAGAGTTAGTAGACATGTAGTTACAAATTAATGAGAATTAGTTGACATGTAGTTATAAAGTTACTATTAAAACAAACTGTAACTAAAACGTCTTTTGACAAATTGTTCTGTAGTTATGGTCTTCCCTTAAATAGCAAATAGAAATAACTCATGTAATTCATTCAAAATAACAAACCGGTCTGAATGATCAGAATGAGAAGTCTCCGAAGACAGCGAATCACAAACAAGTAGTCAAGGACATTCACAACCGGCATAAAACATTAACTAAACCTGAAACGCAGCATCTGAACATCTCTTTCGTGAAATCGCTCTATTTTTAACTGTGGAGTATCGTCTGCTACTCTCCTGGTTTAGAAGCTAACCAGGGGTCAGATCACTAACTAACGCACAATGCATTAATGCTGTCTACAGCGAGCGAGGAGCAGAAAATGTACTCACTGAATCAAGAGAGTATTCCAGAATGTATCCCAGCATTCACACCTGAGTGTGAGCGCACGAGTGTGTGTGTGTGTGTGTGTGTGTGTGAGTGAGAGAGAGAGGGGTGAAGGGGAGGCAGGCGCCGTTCATTAACCCTGTCCTGTCCTCATAACTTTAAACACATGCACTGCTTCTGGATTTCAGTGAAGGCTTAAAACTAAAAAATAACACAAATGAAAGTATGGGAATTATATTGTATAAAAACTCATAGTGGGAATTTCCAGGTATGCTGGCTGCTTTGAATTCACTTTGCAATGTTAGTTAACAGGTAGTGTATATATATATATATATATATATATATATATATATATATATATATATATAAAACAGTTTTGTTCTCTCTCTCTCTCTCTCTCTCTCTCTATATATATATATATATATATATATATATATATATATATATATGTGTGTGTGTGTGTGTGTGTGTGTGTGTGTGTGTGTGTGTGTGTGAAGAGTTCATTAGTAAAATTATTGCAGATGGGTTTTTATTGATTTTGATTTTAATTGGTAACACCTTACGATGAGGTGTAATTTGTTAACAATAGTTAACGTATTAACTAACATGAACAAACAGTGCATTTATTACACTATTTCTTAATCTTTGTTAATGACAATTGTTTTCATGTTTATTCACAGTGCATTAACTAATATTAACAAATACAACTTCCGATCTCAATCATTTTTGCATCTACTAATGCATTAACATTAACCCGGAATGAATAAATGCTGCAGAAGTATCGCTCATTCTTAGTCCGTGCTAACGAAGGAGAGACTTCTAAGAGACGTCTCAGTTAACCGGTTACCGGTTAAATAATTCGATTAATTAATTAGCGGAAGCTTTTAGAAGCGATCTTCAGACTTCGTTGAGGCTTTCACGTCATCGAGAGAAATATGCGAGGAACTGCGGCAAGTGCTCCTTAAATGGCAGT
>NC_056706.1:2430872-2438372 GCF_018831695.1 Puntigrus tetrazona | reverse complement strand
TAAATGTTCCCTTTAAAAATGTTCCCTTAAACTCATTTCCAGTTAAAACATCCAAAAATCCTTGAGACAAGATAAAAAAGCAGCACTGGATAAAATAATACGGCTTGTTTTCATAAATTTTATCTCGAATATGAGCGTATTTTGTCTTTTTAAAGATGTATTTTGTCTTTCAAAATACACTTATATTCAAGATACAGTCAGTGAAATGATTATTTTTTAATCTGATGCAGTGCCCCAAGTTTTGAGGATTTTAGAAATATATATTAATAACAGGAAAACAAGAAAAACGTACTATTAAGGAATGTCATTTTTGAAACACTCGACAGTTAATAAGTTTTACTAACCATTTTTTCTAATGATTTAAAATGAAATATAAAACAAAATATAATAAAAATAACAGAAGCTTTAATGTCAGCAATAGCCTATAGCGTAGACATGCACGACTATGAGAAAAATCATAACAGTTGATAATTCCATTGAAGTTGTATTTGTATTATAGTATTATTATTATGAATTGTAATTGTATTATCGCACTCTTCATTTAATTGCTTGCCGTACTACTTATCTAACTAGTTTACTAAAACTAAAATAATGCAAAAACCCTTAAGATAAGACAAAAGGGAATGTTTTTGAAGTTAATTGCGTCGTCCGTAATTGTAATTGCGATTATAAATTATAAAAGTCTGCGACGAGTCCAGGGAGAGTCTCATCTGGGAAGAACTCTGCTGTAACTATGATTTGGTGAACGTCAGGAAAACAATCAGCGCTGCGTCTCGGGCCAGACGCCCTGCCAAGGAGGGAGAGAAAACCAGGTCGAAGGAAACACACAACCAAAGGACCAACACATCTAAATCACCTCATAACAGCAGGAAAACACATGGCAGAGCCTGGCTTTGATCGCCCGCCCGTCTCTCCACGAGCATAATTGAGAACAGATAGACCGATTCTCCAGAAATGACACATTAATGAGTCAAAAGACTCTCCGCCGATAAAACCCTGTAATGTTATTAAGCTAATCTCCAAGTATTCTGCACGCCGTAGTTAAGGGAGCGCATTAAAAAGCCCTTGTTTGAGACCAGAACTCCCTAAAAATGCTTTCGATCGTTCGATTCTTTTCAGTCCTAGGGGAAAACCTGAATAGTTTTGTGCGTGTTAACAAAAAATAAAAGTGCGCTGATTGTAAGATGCTTTAATTAAGACGCTTCTCACAGAAGATACCAAATAACTTCAGAAAATGTAACGCGCAAGTCAAATATTTAAAGAGTGACCATGATTTACATTCAGCCACATTGCAAGGGGACTTCAAAATGAGGATTTATGTGTCATTTAAATGTTAAATTTAATATATGACGTAGAAATTCCAAGTCGAAAAACTTTTATACAATTATTACTACCACTGAATCAAAATAAATGGACTAAATAAAAACAATACAAAACAGATTTTTTTGACTACAAAATATAATAAAATTAAATTATTACTACCACTTAATTTAAAATAAATGGACTAAATAAAAAAATACGAAACTGATTTTTCGACTACAAAATATAATAAAATAAAATAATTACTACCACTGAATCAAAATAAATGGACTAATTAAAAACAATACAAAAATTTTTTTTTTGACTACAAAATATAATCAAATTAAATTATTACTATGACTAAAACTTAAATAAATGGACTAAATAAAAAAATATAAAACTGATTTTTTCACTACAAAATATAATAAAATAAAATTATTACTACCACTGAACGAAACAAAAATGGACTAAATAAAAACAATACAAAATTGATTTTTTGACTACAAAATATAATAAAATAAAATTATTACTACCACTGAACGAAACAAAAATGGACTAAATAAAAAAATACAAAACTGATTTTTCGACTACAAAATATTTAGAGTAATTATTTTATTTTATTTCTAATTTCCTCGTTTTCAAACAAAAGTTAAACCATCGAACGTGGGAACAGGAAGCCCTTAACGCTGCTCCTTTATTAATTATCAAGCCGAGACGTCTCAGAAGTTTGTGATAATGATCTGCTCGCACGTAGAACAACACGGTTCACTCCTAGCGCCTGCATTTATTAAATAGCAGAATTCGAAATTTCATAATCACATCTCTCGCGATTTTATTTTAATGCATCGTTACAAACCAGTACAACTATTTTTGCATTCTTCAGAAAATCTCCTTCTGGTTTGTTCAGAATGTTGAAGAGCGTTCTGACTCATCTCAGAAGCTCTGAACTTTGCGAGCGGGTCTAAAATGCGGTCGTGGAGCTCAACACAAAGCCACTTCCTTGTCTACTGTTTCCTGAGGAAGTGAGGCGGACCCTGTAGCCGTGGTCTGAGGGCAGCAGTGTGTGTGTGTGTGTGTGTGTGTGTGTGGGAAAGAGAAATTTTCTATTTCTCCATCCTCAAACATACCCCAATGTCAAGCACTTTTTTTCTGAGCACAGAACCGAATTAAAGTTCTGAATAAAGTTAATGAGCAATGGAGCAATAATGCTGAAAAAATTCAGCTTCGCATTACAGACATAAATTAAATTTTACTACATATTCACATAAAAACTTTTATTTTAAATTGCAACAATATTTTTATTATTTTTGATTAAATAAATGTAGCCTTGGTGAGCAGAATAGACTTTCATAAACATGATTAAATCTTACAGAAACTGAAAGCATGTTTTTTTTTATGTTTTTCTTAAATGATAAGATTTTCGTCATTATAAACCTCTTTTGCACACGTTTAATATTTAATATACGTAATTATGATTGTTTTATGTGCTGAGATTTCTATTTAAATGGATTATATATTTTTTTTCTACGTCTTTTGTAAAGCAGACGGCTGCTCCGCTGCCACTAGAAAAGTAAAAAAGCGGCTGATCGAGGCTGCGGTCGAGTGGGCCGAAGCCAAATTCTTAAACAGACAAATCAGCATTGTTCTGTGATTCCCCACAAATTACTACCTTGACGAGGCCCAGATGAGAAACAGCATTCGTTCGAACAACACCCTCATTGTGCACCTGTGTGTTACGACCACGACGGCCTGTGTGTGTGTGTGTGTGGCTCCGGATCACCACGGGGGAGAACACAGAGCTTTATATGAATTCCACTCATGCTCTCGGGAGCCGTGCTGGGGTCGCAACGTTAGGAATCACTTCCTGTGGCTTTTTCGTTTTTTTTTTTACAGCTGCTCTGTAACGGCATTTTACTGTCATTTCAGGAAATTATCATTAGATACAAAAAATAAAAAAGCTCAATGGTCTTCACTACAACCAAGTCAATGAAACTTAACTTGTTAAATAATTTTTACAAAATAAAAACAATAATAAACAAAAACCCCTATAGACCCATTTTTGTCAGTGCTTTAATTTATAATAAACGTTATAAAAGCTAAACTGAATTAAAACAAAGATGATGAAATTTTATTTGATTGCACTTTAACTTTAACTTGTTAAACATTTATACTACTATTTGATATATATATATATATATATATATATATATATATATATATATTTTAATTGTTAATTTTTAATTAATTATTTAATTTAATTCATAAAAATTAAATTAATTAAAAAAAAAAATATATATATATATATATATATATATATATATATATATATATATATATATATTTTTTTTTTTTTTTTTTTAATTGTAAATTTTTATGAAATTAAAAACTAAGATTAAATTAAAAAAATGTTTAAAACAGACATCAACAGAAAACATTTAATTTGGCCTTACTGTTACTGTTGTTCAAACTGTAATAAATGATTAATTTGTTAATAATTTTATTATTTATTTAGAATGGAACAAAATAAAAACAATAATAAACAAAAACCCCTATGGACCCATTTTTGTCAGTGCTTTAATTTATAATAAAAGCTAAACTGAATTAAAACAAAGATGCTGAAATTTTATTTGATTGCACTTTAACTTGTTAAACATGTATACTACTATTTGATATATATATATATATATATATATATATATATATATATTTTTTTTTTTTTTTTTTTTTTTTTGTTAATTTTTATGAAATGAAAAAACTAAAATTCAATTAAAAAAAAAAAGTTTAAAACAGTCACCATCAACAGAAAACATTTCATATGGCCTTACTGTTACTGTTGTTCAAACTGTAATAAATAACAAATAATTTGTTAATATTTTCTTAAATCAAAATAACCAGGCATCCCTTTGTAATGATTACAACTGCATTAACCATCAAAACCACAGTCCAAAAGAAAAATGTTCAATTGTTTAGTCATGTTTGTATTATCACGTTTAATAATAACTCCGATCAGAGCACCCGTAACAGTAAACCACGTTTCACAAGATCCTACTGCTAAAGATCTCTAGGTTTTGAACGCTTGGTAAAAACCATTCAAACTGAACGATTACCAGAACAGTATCTCTAAAAAATATCCGAATGGATTTCACCGGACTCTTCTTATGAGTCCAAACCCTCTTGAGGTCATCTGTCCTCATCAGCGGGCTAACTCTTAATCCGAAGCGCCGATCGCCTCTGACGAAGCTAATAAAGCATTCCACTGTGAGCAGCTGGTTGGAAAAACTCCTCTCATTCGCCCTTTGACCCTCGAGCGAGTCGTTCCCTCCCCCACACCAAACAGAGGCGCTGGACTTCCCCGCGTGATGCAGACTCAAACACACTGACGGGCCGCTCTCAGTCCGTCACTCCGACACAATCACCTCTTTCTTCGGGGCAAAACACAAAACACGGCCTGATGCGTCCAGACATCGGATGATCGGCGGCGATGCTCGCGTCGGAGTCAGCCGAACTGCAAAACGGTCAAGCGATAACGACCAGCTAACCGCACATTAGTCCACTTATCACGGGGCGACTTCCGAGGGCTTTCATCCCTTCATCGGTTCACCAGCGCACCCTGGGAATCGAAACCACTACCTTGCTGTCTGAGCAAGTGAGATCGAACTGAGATCGAATTATTTTATTATCTGACTCTGCGGAGACAGGAAGCCACGTAGGAAACGCCAAGCAGGCCTGTTATACAGCGCTGTCCTGAGAGACGGACGTTATTTAGAAATATCTGACGATATTCCATTGCGCTTCCATTGCGTTTTTACTCCAAACCATTGGTTCTTGCTAAAGCACAGCTCTCCGTCCACGATATCGCGTCATCTAGTCTGAATCAGGAGAGAAATATGCACAGATCTGTTTATAAGCGTGGACGGCGGCAGATCGGAGGAAGCGTTTGAAGTCTGAAAATGTTTAAGTGTGGAACGCAAACATGCATCTTATCATTTCTGTGGATTACTGTTACGCACTTATGAGCTGTTCGGACTCTTATTCCGACGGCACCCATTCACCGCAGGGCATCCTTCGATGAGATGGAACGCTACGTTTCTCTAAATCGGAGGAAATGTGGTTAATACTAATACAGCAATGCAGTTTGGTGGATGTCACAGCAGGGCGCATGCGGGCGGTTCTGGGAGGTTCTGGGTGGGGTCGGTCCATCCCCAGAAGAACACACATCCTATGGAGTTCACAAAACTGTACAGTGTCCCATCAACCAATAAACTCACTCACTCCGTGAAGACTCTTTCCGCGCTGATAACACGAGGAAATCATCAGGACTCTGGGTGAAGGGTTTAAGTGAAGCCCTAAGACGGCATCTTCTCTATAATCAATCAACGCACAAGATTTAAATGAGAATTTCATTCTCTCGTCTGGAATCTCCCAAACTAGCTCTGACTGAAAGTATAAAAGAGAGAACATCAGCAAGACTGTCACTTTAAAGATTACTTGCGAACTCAAGAGGCAAAAACGACACGTCTGATCAATCAACCCCACTTTGATCCCCGATAGTCCAATGACTAAGAGAAGGCGCGTTCGGCCGAATGGAACGTGAGGAGTTACATTGTATCGCTGTGACGTCGCGTTCCGCGGAACTGTTACTTTGTATCTGATCTTGCGCGTTAGCTCGTCGGCTACTGCAGCTAGCTTCTCTCCCTCTTATTTTTCCGCTATGTTTGTGTCTCTCCGCAAACAACGTTCGGGAACACGGGTGTCTTTACCTAGGTCGTCCATGTTCGCGCTCTTCCAGAAGTCACCCGCTCCTAGTCCGAGTCTGGAGAAACACCGCGTAGGGCTCGTTATCAGGAGACGAGTCTCTGCTGAAGTTTTCCCCTGCTCTTCTGGACGCGGGTCTGCGCTGCTGGACCAGCCTGGACCCCCGAAACATCGCAGAACAGAGGAACTCGCTTCACTGCAGCGACCCCTGGCGGCCGAGGAGCAGAACGGGGGAAGTCTCACCTTCTGTTTAACCGCGCGGATCACAAAACCTAGTCGTATTCGTTTGGTTTTTAAACTATCGAGGCGTACTATGTTTTTGATTTCAACAAACTAAATAGAATTAAAGTTTGAAACCTGTTAGCATTTAAAATAAAGTGACTGGCGTCATCGACACCATCCTTTATGGTCTTTTATTTTGTATCTGTCTCTGTACTCGTGTCTTTTAAATTATGGTTTTCAACATAAAATGAAAATATTGCTTGCTCCCTCGCAGGCACTACACACGCACAGCTGTAAAAATATGTTCAAACTTCATCCATTTCTTATAAATTGGGAAGTAACCGTCTTCGTTATAAAGAAAAAATAATTTTTTTGACTGGAATAAAGTGTGTAACTTTCATATTTCACCCCAAAAGAGTTTTAGAATTGATTGCATTTTCATAAAAAAAGCCATTTGCCAAGGGAATACAATAATAACAACAGTAAAATTTATTTTGAAATGAGATTAAAATGAGAATTTGCTTGAATTACAGTGATGATCCTGAAACAGAAAAGCAAAAATGAGAAATCATGAGTAACTTTATTGTCATGAATATTGCTTAAATAAATAAAATCACTGGTAATATTTCCCCTGATGTGAAGGTGGCATAACTTTAAAACAAGAATTGTTGTATTAAGCGAACGCGTGTGACTTTAATAAATGAATCAAACGAAATCATCTCGCGGTAAAAACACAGTGGAAAAGCAACCAGTTTTTCAAATCTAGCGTCAGAAGTCCACAGGCTTCAGTTTCTTCTCCTCCTGTTCGGTCAAAGGCTCCCGAGCCAGAATTTTGCCGTGCAGACGGTGATGTTTCCCGATGCCCAGTTTGGGTAGACCTCGATTCAGGCCCTCCAGCAGAACGCAGGACTTACACAGGGCCTGGCTGGAGATGTAGCCGCAGCGAGAGCACGTTCCCTGCACGGGCATCTTCACCCCGTCCTTTATGGAGAGGGTCTCGCCCGAGTGGATGACGTCTACGATGGAGCTGGGCCTGACGGACTCCAGGTCTTTGAGGAAGGCACGAGCGTGTCCTCTGTAGGCGTTGGGCGAGTAGATGCACTCCGTGGAGAAGTAGTCAAGCTTCTTAAAATAGGCGTAGAGGACGATTTCTTTCTCGTAGGCGTATTTGAGGGGCTTGCAGCGTGGGATGGCGCCCTCTCCGTCGCTGGCTGTGCTGATGGC
>NC_056706.1:2368372-2425872 GCF_018831695.1 Puntigrus tetrazona | reverse complement strand
GGCTCATCCCAGCTTGAGGACCTTTCCGATCATGTCCGAACTCTACTTGAATTAAAGGCAAAAACGCGAAGATCTGATCAGTCTCGTGTGAGAACGAACCATCTAACCCACATCGACGCCGCGTGCCCCCAGACAGATGTGATGAAGCGTGCATGCGCATGCTGAGAAGAAGCATGTGATCCTTCACACTACATTTAGCAAACTGCTCGCCAGCATCATCGGGTCACAAACGTCCAGTTTCGGTTTCACTGACGTTAAAAAAATCTTCTAAAACTTCATGAACGATGCTCTTGGAGTCTCGCAGTCCGTCCCAGGCGATTTGTCTTGTTGACGGACCCGTGAAACGTACGGATCCACGCAGTGGCCTATTAATGTAGAAATTAAAACATGCGGTACCCTATATCCTTATCTTAAGATGCTCCACGGGCAGTCGGACAAATTCAAACGACAAGGTTTAAAGCAATCAGACAAATGATAGCCTACGGGCATACGTTACACAACGAGTAACGCAGAAAAGCAGGAAATATACAAACAAGGGAGTCAGGTGAGAACACCTGAGAACACACGAGACTCAATGCAGTAGTGACCTCTGGTGGAGATATTATGATTCAAAATAAATTGTCTTCCTGCGTTCAAAATGACCCATAACTGTACTTTGGGTACTTGTTTCTTGTTTAGCATCAATAAAGCAATATGTTTTACAATCGGATGTGCTCTTTCAGGACAGACAAGACGTGTTCTGCGTTCACTTGCACGGACATTTGTGAGCAAATTCTTGCAAATATATGCTTGGCTTTGTGGCAGTTGGTCATTTGCCGGCCTTGTAAATGCCTCTTGTCGTAAAGTAGGTCAGCTTGCTCTTGTTGGGCTCAGGTGAACAAAACTTGAGGTTGATCTGCTGTTTAAATGTGCATAATACCATATGGGAAAACCACAGTTGACCCTCAGGTCGCATTTTACCCTCAAGATTCATCTTTGTTTTACAAAACATTTGTTAGATCACTTATTTAGTATTTTTAAGGTGACAATGTAACTAACGAACATTCAAATTTGTGTATAATAGTGGATAAATGATCATGTACTCATAATGAACAGCAGACACTCATGCCGTTAAGTTTATTTTGATAAAACTTTTTTTTTTCTTTTTAGTTCTCGTTATTATTATTTTGCTTTCTTTCGATACTGAAAATAATGATAATTTGTTGATTAGTTGGTGTGAAGTAGTGATTCAGTGATGGATTTAAAAGGATTCCCGCGGTTTTTATTGTGATTCACACAAAAAGAACCGGCTCACCAGATTCATTGATTCATGAATCACTTAATGCGTCTTTCCGATGGACGGAGTCAAGGAGTCGAGATTTTTCAGCGCTGCGTTTCCAAAAAAGCATGTGACCTTAAATGCACCGTAGACCCTTTGAAAAAGACGAAGCTGCGATCAATTTAGGGTTACGATGCTTTTGGGAAACGCAAACGCGCTGCATTTGCCCGCCAACCGTAACCAATCAAAATGCGTTTCCGCTGTGGGTGTTTCTTTAACCAATCAGTATTCAGTATTCCATTAGTACGCAGTCCTAATGTATTTAACAGGTGAAGACATTTGGTCGATATTTTGAGTCGATTATACTGGAAATGGGCGACGATTGTGCACTAATTTGCGTCAAGATCTGTTACAATGGAAAATCTTCTACATGGAATGGGGCCCTCTATCCATTTATTAATGCTTGCGTCGAAGTGACTTCTCGCGAGATTTGCGTGATTCGATTATTTGATTGAAAAACGCAAGGAATTATTCAATGATCAACTTAACACATTTGAGTTCCTGCAAGTGCTGCTTTAACCTGTTTTCAGCGGTCTTAGAGTGAAATAAAAGCAGTGAAAACCTTCTTGGAGATCTGCCTTCTTGGAGTTTGACAGATGCCTTCGAGACCTAAGATATCAGGTAATTCTCACTCGTGCTGATAAACGTGATATAATTTCAGTTCTGTTGCTTTTAAATGAGTAAAAACATTCAAAGTTTGTTGCTATTTAATTCCACACGAAATTTCTACTTTAATACAAACCTGTACACACACACACACACACACACACACACACACACACACATATATATATATATATATATATATATATATATATATATATATATATATATATATATATATATCTCACACAAAGATTGCTCTGTCATAGTGTTACGCATGCATGAAATATAATAAATAAAATAAAATATGCATGCATAATTGAAATACTTAATCGCATGAAATCAGATAACAAAAAAAACCCAGAACTATTATTACATTGGATGTAACTCGGACACCTTTTTTTAACCGGCATGCATCGCTCTGTGATCGATTCTGCATATTTTGCTCATATCAAACAAAACTGTCTCACCGTAGAAATCTATTTATGTGAAGAATATGAATGTCACCTCTCATCATGAGGTGCTTTAAACATGAAACTTGCTGCTGGAAGCTACGATTTCTAGGTGAATGTTGATAAACTGGTTCGGTTGTTTTTTTTTTTATTTATGCATTGAACAACAGATACAAAACAATACAATAGACAATACAAAGCCACGGACTCAAAGAAATACTTATATCTCTAAAAAAAAAAACTGGGCAGAAATGTACAAAAAAGAGCTTATAAATCTTTTTTGTCAACTAGTTTTCTGTCAATTAGGACTTGTGGGTATGTGATTTAATGACAATTTTCATTTAAGGGTGAACTTAATAGCACAATATGTAGGTTTTCACCACTAAAGGTCGCATTTTAAAAAGTAAAACAAAGCCAAAGCTTGATGATGTCTGAAAGAAGAAAGTTACACACACCTGGGATGGCTTGGGGGTGAGTAGATCATTGCGTAATTTATTTTTGGGTGACCTATTCCTTTTAATGCATCCCCCAGAGCTGCTTGATGGTCGTTTTATTATAATGAAAGTTCAAGTGCCAGGACAGTTTTTAATATAACTCCGATTTTATTAGCCTGAAAGATTTGATTAGTCACGTAAACCTAGGATGCTTTAAAGGTAAATAAAAGACGGGCTGATTTTCGTATTTGGGTGAACTAGCCCTTTAAGAGCAATGCTTTTAATAAGCCCAGTGCTTAGTTTGTAAGTGGCGAGGTCCCAGAATATAGCATGGCATGTGATTTGAAATGTAAAGAAAATCTATACAAATATTAAAAGAGCAATTTTATTCTACAAATCCGTGTAATAGATTACATTTCATCAGTTGAGTAAATAAATCATTTGAAAGCAGCGTGAGTGATTCAGCTGTACCGTGTCTTTTGCCTTGGATTCATCAGAGAAAATGACTTTACCCCAGTCCTCAGCAGTCTTTTGCAGAATATCAATAGGTTCCTGATGTTTTTCCCGAAGAAAAGTGGCTTCTTTGCTGTCCAATTTAGTTCTATAAATGACGTTTGAAGAAAGCTGTATCACTGTTTACTTTATTAAAGCAACAATTGGATTGATTATAGTCTTCTATTTGATTTACGTGTAAGCATTAACCAGTATTTGCTTACTGTCTAGTGCTTTAAAGAGAACGCTTGCTCCTTTGCAGCTACTATTTTTAGGTGAATGTTGAAAAACTGGTTCGGGTGCGTCGACTAACCTCAGACAGGTGTGATGTCATGGTGATATTTGTATGCTGAATTGCGATTGGTTCGAGTTGCATGTCTTCCCAAGCATTGGCACTTCCTCCAGGTGCCACAAACCTCAAGACCACCCAGTGTTGTTTCTTTCATTTGACAAGAAATCATGCTTTAAAGACACTCTCTTCTGTCTTCGTGTCTGTTAAGCATCAGACATCGACTGTATATGGGACACCAAATTTACCAAGCTGTACATGGGAAACAAGACACTTCCCCCTTTTAATCAGGTGAGGGACTGAATTAAGCAAATATAATTTGAATATGTATTTGAATATATTGGACTAAAATGGTCAAAGTTTCAACTTTATATTTCATTACAAGATATAGATTAACTTTAGCTTTTGCCTCTCACAAATGTGTGCACTTATTCTAGAGTAGTTCTATTGCAGAATTTCTTGAAATTCTTGTTTGTAAAAGCGAATAAACTTTCTTCAATTGTTCTCTTTAGGCCAAAAATGTCGAACACAAACGGCTCGTCGCTGTTGCGTCTGGGTGTCATACTGACGATCACATGTGTCATCTCTCTGAGTGTTGTGTTTGTCTGGTTTTCACCTTCAAAACACTGTCCACCTCCAATATTTAGACCTGACCTAATAAACCCTGCCAAGAGCAACAAGTCTGTAACTGAAAAAGCTGAGGACAAATCTCTTTCTGATAAAACAGTGGAGAAACCTATACTTCTGTTATGGGTTTGGCCTCAAGATTATAGGTTTGATTTCATCGACTGCAAAAACTTGTACAATATTGATAATTGCCATCTGACGGATGATAGAGGTCTCTACAACGAAGCAGATAACGTAATCGTTTATCACAGAGACATTCAATGGGATCTGTCCAACCTTCCTCCATCTCCTCGTCCTCCGTTCCAGAGGTGGCTTTGGCTGCATTTGGAATCACCAACCAACACCAAAAGGATACCGGGTCTGGAAAACCTGTTCAATCTCACTCTCAGCTACAGACAGGATGCTGATATTCCCGTACGGATGAGGTTGATCACCAGTAAGAAACCTAACAAGGATTTTGTGATTCCCAAAAAGGACAAACTGGTGTGCTGGATCGTAAGCAACAACGATCCTTCAACTGGTGTTGACACGAGGAACATTTTTTTCAGAGAACTGAGCAAATACATACAAGTGACTTTGTTCGGAAGAGCTTATGCAAGATTCCTGGATTATAATGACTATTATCCAACCCTGGCTAGCTGCAAATTTTACCTTGCCTTTGAGAACTCAATCCACAAGGACTATATCACCGAGAAGATAAACGGACCGCTTGCAGCAGGGACCGTCCCTGTGGTGTTGGGTCCTCCGAGAAGAAACTATGAAAACTTTGTTCCCGCTGAGTCCTTCATTCATGTCAATGACTTCTCAGACGCAAAGTCACTAGCTGAGTATCTGCTTCAGCTGGACAGGGATGACAATGCATATCAGCAGTACTTTAACTGGAGGAAACATCTCACTCCAAGTCCTCATTTAATATTACAGACACAAGAGTTTATTCTGGCTATCTGCACTGCCTGTGATCATGTAGCACGACACAGAGAATATAAAGAAGCTCATGATCTCTATGATTGGTATTTTAATTGACTAGAACGTTTATGAAATATGTTGTTTTATATGAACTGCTACTTTTGATACTTAGATTTTTTTTTAGCTGTTCAAAGTATTTTAATAAATGATTGCTTATGGATGAGCTAATAATTAAGACGCTTGAACTTGTATTTTATATTCCAGCTATGATATAGCTCTTTTCACTTGGTTTTTTTAATCAGTTGTAAATAACTCTTGATGTAACGTGGGGAAGAAATGCGTGTGAATATTTATATGCCGCTTTATTATATTTACAAACTTCCATTTTGTCAGCACAAGCCAATAAAAAAAATGCACATGATTCATTGATTTTGACAAAACTTTGACTGATTCAAGTGTTCTATTTGGTTTTAACCACATTTCCACCTCAGGACATGCTGTCTTTATGTCATTGTTGTGTAAAATCGCAGACCTTGATTAACTAGTTTAGGTGTGTGCCAGACATTTTTCTCTTTGTTAGTTTAAACTTGTCTTGCAGAACAATCATGAAATCAGGCTGTGTGTCTCTCATTGACTTCCATTGGCTATTGGTGATGCAACAAGCTGTGAAAAATGAGCTTTGAAGCAATGTGGCGACTACCAGTGAGAGAGCTGAATTGTACAGAAATCATGTTTACTCGGTTTAATGGACTATTTATTTTTCATACACACTTATGAGATGTGGCACTTTGCCAGAAAGTCCTTTGGTCAAATTAATTTGATTCTTGACGTGCACAGATCAGTGCAGCAAAGAAATTTAGGTAAATTTTAGAAGTAATGCAAATGCATTGACTTGAGTGCAATGCTTAATTCACATTCTAGCTCATTTTTGTTGTCGTTGTGTAAATGGGCCATTCAAGTCCATCTCTTTATCTCTTATGTCTCAGGTTTCCATGCCCGGGTCTTCATGTTGGCCAGTCCAAGTGCAGATTGTAAAACTGACTTCGGAGTAGAAATGTAAACCACACAACAGATTTTTGGCGGCAGTTGTAAGAAAAAAAGTGACCAGGGTAAGTACATTTATTTCAGTTTCTAAGTGAACAGTACCTTTAGCTTGCCCGTGATTCAGAAATATATAAACACACAAATTCAGGGAGCCTTTTGGAGTTCCACCTTAAATAGACAGGAACAATGGAAGGTAGGCGAGAGCAAGATGTTCAACGAGACAATGTGAGACTCTTTCCTGTATTATGTTACAGTGTTGTCATTCAACAGATTGGGTTTACCGTCAAAGTAGAACCTGATAGTTCAGCTTAAGATAATAATACTAATAATATTAGTATTATACATGCCCACACACGAAAAACTTCCACGTAGTTCAAAGTTATAAAAAGTGTACCAGAAGGCAGTGTCTCAGAATCATTCATGATGCACCACGCTTCAGATGAGCTCTGTAAACCAATAATATATAGTGATACTGCTTGTAGTATAAATAGTGTGAATAGTGATAAATGCTGTTCACACAAAGACTGCGAGGAAGTAAAATTCAGTTTGTTCAAAGGTTAATGAGCAATAGTGGGCTTGGCTATTTCAGGTCAACCATGAGACTGGTTGTTCAGGTTTATGGGTTTCACGCGGTGGTCACACAACTTGTATGATGGGTTTGTCTTTATGGGTTTGCCCGTTTCACACCAAGAGTGTGAGCTTCGCGTCAGACTCACCAGTGTATTCACAATAAATGTTTTTCAATGTCAAGTTTAAAAACAGATCTTTGCTTAATTGTGGAAAATGTAGAAAGCGCACAGTTAATTGTGGTTTTAAGCTATGCCTGATAATTTCAATATTATAACATCTTTTAGAAATACACATACAGATGCAAATTTATGTTCATTATAAAAATAGTAATATCAGTAAACAAAAAAAACTTGCATTTAGTCTTAAATCATTAAAATCACAGTTAAAACCACAAATATAGCACCTCAATACATTTAGTATAAACGCATTAAATGCTATAGGTTAATCACAAATATACTGTAATTATATTCCATTACTCCTCCATCAATACATTTAATACATGTCTACATTAATAATATAATAAAACTGGACACAGATGCCCACATTTCTGATTCAATGCCATGGTGCAGTTATTGTTACTATAGTAGATCTTTGGTAAATTGTGGAGATTTGTAGATTACTGTTATTTGTGATTTGCAGCGATTGCGTCTTTGATGGTTCACACCGTGGGATTGTCACTGACATGAGCAAGCATTGCCCATGATTTCGTGCATTTGTCTGCCATTTCTCAACCTGTTGTGGAAAGCGGCTAAAGATAGTGTGGACAAGAACAAAGCTATTCTATGATTTGTAACTCTGAGGTGAAATGCTATAGAAATCCTAGTAATACTAGATAATATTGCGTTAGTTAAAGGGATCCCTGGGTGTTCATAGCTTAATATAACGTAAATTATGTCTCTTGCTGAAATATGTAATAGAAACCCATGACAGGTGTATGTTATTAAAAAAAATCGACACCTGTTTCTGGACTATGGGTTTAAGTAAGTCTTTAAACTAGATTTAAAAACATCCGCAGAAGGAGAGGCTCTGATGTTCGCAGGGAGACCGCTCCATAGCTTTGGAGCGACTACTGAAAAGAATTGCAGAATTGTGCAATAAGAATGCAATATGCAATAAGAATTTGTATGCAATGCCTTGTATGCAATAAGAATCTTAAAATCGACTCACAATGCAATGAAGCAAGGACAGGAGAGGTGTGATCAAAAATCTGGCAGCTGCGTTTCGAACCATTTGCAATTGAGAAATTGCAGATTGACGTAATCCATTGTAAAAAGAATTACAGTAGTCCAATTGAGAAGAGATTAGTGCATGAATCATTATTTCAAGGCCTTTGTTCGAGAGGAGCTATTAAATCTTATTCATCGGCTGTTAAATTGGAAAATAGGGTCAAAAAGACTCTTTGCGTAATTGTGTAGGTTATTACTTAGAATACCTAGCTATGTTTTAATTGAGTTGTTAGTAGCAGCAGGGCCTATTAGAAGCACTTCAGTTTTGTTTTCATCTAATTGCAGAGGATTTGTTGTCACCCAGATCTTTTATATCTTGAAGGCATTGTAAAAGGTAAGGTAACGAGGAGTCATTTCCTGATTTAATTGGAAGATATAGCTGTAGGTCAGCCGCGTAACAGTATTTTATGTCATGTTTACGTAGTATTGCACCTAAGGGAGCAAACAAAGGGTAAAAAGTAGAGGGCCAAGAATTGATCCCTGCAGAACACCACAATGGATAGGGGCAGGGGGAGAGTTACAGAAAAAGACCTCCCCTTTAAATATGAGGCGATCCATTCTAAGGCAAAAACCCTGAATCCCGAGATTCAGACTCAAGTTGTTTTAGGAGAATATCATTGTCAGCGTTAATAAATGCGCCACTGGTCAAAGAGCACTAAGATAGCAGATGTCCTACAATCAATGGACAATAGTACTGTATGACATTTGTTACCTTCAACAGAGCCGACTGCTCTAAATCCCGAATTGAAATGGGTTGAGAGTAATAAAAGTATCCAAATACGAGGTTGACTGCAAGAGTGCAACCTTTTCCAGAACCTTTGAGATGAATGAGAGTTTTGAAACGGGGCGGTAATTATTGTGCACAGTGTTGATCAAGATGAGGACCTTTCAAAAGGGGCTGTACAATAGCATTTTTAAAACGTTCCGGAAAGACCCCCTTTATTAAACCGCTTTTTGTTAATATAAACCTATGCTTATATCCATCGCATCGCTTTCATTTGCTGTGGTCATCATATCAGGGTTTTGTTTTCCAAGTTATGTTTGAGTCGTCTAGCTCACCGTGTGAGCTAGACAAAAAATTGTTCTTTTTGGTTTCCTTGCAGAAAGTATTCTCGTAACATCGCAAAACTGAGCTTGAAGTCCTAATCGACTATCTTGAGCCTTGATTGCCAGTCCATCGTAAGGCTCACACGCAGATTTTAAGTCGTTTTTATTGAATTTCTCTTCTTTGGATAGAGCACGGGGTGAAAAGGTTTCAATGTGTTTTACTTCAGAATATTGAGTGGCGCGGTTGAACCCCATGTGGCTCAACTTACCCTCTCCCTAGGCTCGGTTTACCCCACCCTTTTTTGTTTTTCAAATTTACATGTCATGCATATTTCATCCTGACACAGCTCCTGCAGTCCAAATTTTATTACTATATTAAAGAGAACCGTTTGTCCTGCTTCCTTGTGCTGGGACTTGATGCTGCTCACGTGGGTTTGTCAGACTGAGGACACGCGACAGCCTTGTACCGTAATTTGATGAGTTGATTTACTGTGTTTTAATGTTCCTCTGCTCATACAGCATTGTGCGTTATGTAATATTGCCAGCTGGTGGTTGAAATGGATGCTGCAGTTCTGACACAGAATCTGCCTGAAACTCACATTTTCACAGTAGAATTACTATCTACAGCATTTTCAGTTTTTGAAATCCTTATATAGTGTGGAAAAAAAAGCACAAAAGATTACTTGCGGTGTTCTTCTTTCGTTGCGCTATATGTATTTTTTTATTTGGCTTTTGTAAATAATGCATTATAACATTTCTTTCTTACTGTTTAAAGAAAAAGACCAGTTACTCCTGTTTATTAATAGAACTATTAAGAGTTAAAGCTTAATTGGAACGCAATTTAAGATACTTTAGATGAAAACCAGGAGGCTGGTGAATGTCTCACTGATTTTTAAGTAAATAACAAAAAACACAAAAAAATGTTACTATATACTGAGAAACGATCATGGCAATTCTGTGTCTGCTAAAGTCTGCTTATTACTATAAAGCAAACAGGGCAAAAAGATTAACCCAAAATATTTAATTACATAAATGTGCAACTTTTTGCACCAAGCGCAAAGATTTAGGATTACAAAAGAACAGGAGAAAAAAAACCAGACAAAAGAAACGATCAAATCAAAGAAAGAAAGTAAAGCAAACACACTAAAGAAAAGAGAAACCATCTAATCATCAACTCGATCATCAGTATACACAAGGAAACGAAAGAAAAGAAAAATCTTCTGTTTTAAAGATGGCTTAAAAAAAATACTACACACCAAAAAAATACGGAGATGGGCACAGGTTTCTAAACAACTATACAACAATTGAAACCATGCATCATGTGATATTGTAATGATACATCAGAGACGTGGGGATCCATTTGCGATTGAGCTTTAATCGTGGTCGGGCAGGCAGGGTCAAACAGGAGCAAACGATAATACACGAGGGAAATCCAAGAGACGTAAACGATAACAGGCAGTAGGTCAAAAGGCAGGCAGATATCAATCACAAGAGTAACAAGGCACAGGTCGGCAACAGGAAAACAAACACGGGAATAAACGCTCAGAATTGCAGTAAACACAAACAAGACTTCGCGATGAATGAACGTGAGAGGGTCCATTATAAAGGCTGGATGATGCGGAACACCTGGTGGCTGTAATCAGCCCAAGGTACGGGGTTGTGGGAAATGTAGTCTTTAGCGATTAGTATTCCGGTGAGAGCTCCCTCCGGTGGTGGTCGGAGAGAGCCACAGAGGTGCTGTTCATGACAGAGCCCCCCCCCTGCGAGCGGCTCCGGAAGCGAGGAGTGACTCGACGCCGAGGTCTTCCACGGGTCTGGGAGCAGGTTTGTCGGGATGGTCATGGTGAAAGGTGGCAGTGAGAGTGGGGTCGAGAATGTCTCGAGCAGGTATCCAAGACCTCTCCTCGGGTCCATAGCCTTCCCAGTCGATGAGGTATTGAAGTTCTCTGCCTCGGCGTCGAGAGTCCAGGATTTCTCGAACCTGGTAGGCCTCCTCGCCGTCGATGATCAAGGGAGGGGTCGTTGGTAGCAACCTCTTCCTGGTCCCTCTCCTCCCGGACCACCGGCGGGTTTAAGCAGTGAGACATGGAAAGTAGAGGCAATGCGATAATTAGCAGGTAGGTCAAGACGATATGAAACTGGTGTAACTTGCTTGATGATTTTGAAGGGACCCACGTACCTTGGACTCAGTTTCTTGCAGGGTAATCGGAGGCGGAGATCTCGGGTTGATAGCCAAACCCAGTCACCAGGTAAGTACTCGGGTGCATCTCGGCGATGACGATCAGCCTGAGCTTGGAACCTTCTGACAGCTCCTCTGAGATGGACGTGGCGGTATTCCAGACTTCCTCACTTCTTTGTAACCATGCGTTGACTGCGGGCAGTGCTGAGGGTTCTCCGGACCAAGGAAACAAAGGCGGTTGATAGCCCAGAACGCATTGGAAGGGAGTTAGTCCAGTGGATTGTTTCCTGAGGGAATTCTGGGCATACTCAGCCCAGACTAAATAGCGACTCCAGTCTTGTTGGTTGTCGTGGCAGTACGTTCTGAGAAATTGTGACAGTTCTTGATTTAAACGTTCGGCTTGTCCGTTGGATTGAGGATGATAACCTGAAGTTAGACTGACGTTTATGTTGAGTTGCGTGCAAAAGGCTTGCCAGACTCGGGAGGTGAACTGTGGGCGCGATCAGATACGATATCCTCGGTAAGCCGTAAAGCGAAATACCTGCTGTAGAAGGACTTCAGCGGTTTCCCAAGCTGTGGGTAGTTTGGGCAAGGGTATAAATCTGCATGCCTTGAGAACCGATCCACGACCGTGAGTACCGTGGTAAAGGAGTTGGAGATAGGCAGATCCGTTACGAAATCGATAGCTATGTGAGACCAAGGTCGTTCAGGTATGGGTAGTGGCTGTAGAAGTCCTGCTGGGCGTTGATGGGAGGTTTTTACGATATTACAGGTTTCACACTGTTGCACGAAAATGGATGGTGTCTGAACGTATGGTGGGCCACCAGAATCTGTTATTAACTAAGTGCAGGGTGGCTGTGATGCCTGGATGACCGGCGCTGGGAGTGTCGTGAATCCAATGCAGAACTCTCTGACGTAGTGCTTGGGGTACGTACGTCCGGTTAGGAGGGCAGGCTGGTGGGACTGGTTCGGAAAGTTGGGCCTCTGAGATCTCGGTCATGATATCCCACTGGATTGGAGCGATAATGCGGGCTGGCGGTAGGATGGGTTCATGAGAGACTTCTTGAGGGCTGCTCTCGAACTGCCTAGATAAAGCATCCGCTTTGGTGTTCTTTGACCCTGGGCGTAAGTGACTTTAAAATCAAAGCGGGAGAAGAACAAAGACCACCTGGCTTGTCTTGAGTTTAGACGCTTGGCGGATTGGATATATTCAAGATTTCGGTGATCGGTGAGTATGGTGAATGGTAGTTTGGCTCCCTCTAGCCAGTGCCGCCACTCCTCAAGGGCTGATTTCATGGCAAGGAGCTCTCTATCCCCGACATCATAGTTGCGTTCGGCAGGGTTAAGCTTGCGGAGAAGTAAGCACAAGGAAGAGTTTAGCTGGCTGCCCGTGACGTTGAGACAGGATGGCGCCGATGCCCACATTAGATGCATCTACCTCGACTATGAATTCCCGATTGGGGTCTGGGTGATGGAGTATGGGAGCGGTCGTGAACCTTTCCTTGAGCTGGTCAAATGCCTGGATGCTGTCGGGTGACCACGATAGGCGATGAGAGGTTCTTTAACCAGAGAGGTGAGTGGCGCGGCAATGATACTGAAGTTGCGGATAAATCTGCGATAAAAATTAGAGAACCCCAGGAAACGCTGTAATTCCTTGACTGTAGAGGGGCGCGGCCACTCCACGACTGCCTTGACCTTGTGTTCGTCCATCGTCACCCCGTCAGAACTGATGATGTACCCCAGATAAGCCACTTGGGTCCTATGGAATTCACATTTCTGGAGCTTGGCGTACAGTTGATTGTCGATCAAGCGTTGAAGAACTGTTCTGACGTGGGTAACATGAGACTCGAAGTTGTCAGAGTACACAAGGATGTCATCCATATAGACAATGAGAAATTGGTGCAACATGTCTCTAAATACCTCGTTTACGAAAGCCTGAAAGACAGAAGGACTGTTTGCGAGCCCGAACGGCATAACAAGATACTCATAGTGCCCAGATGTAGTGGAGAAGGCAGTCTTCCATTCGTCTCCTTCCCTGATGCGGATCAGGTTATATGCGTTCTGAGGTCCAATTTAGTAAAAAACTTAGCCTTACGGAGTTGCTCTAAGGAGGCTGGTACGAGAGGCAGCGGATAACGGTATTTGACAGTTACCTCGTTCAGACTGCGGTAATCGATGCAAGGCCGAAGGCTTCCATCCTTCTTCTTGACGAAGAAAAACCCGCGCGGCGCTGGTGACGTAGAGGGTCGGATGAATCCCTTTGCCAACTCCTCCTCAATGTAGGATCTCATCGCCTCTGATTCGGGTTGTGAGAGGGGAAAGACGCGACCGCGTTGAGGGAAGCGACCCGGCATGAGGTCGATGGCACAATCGTATGGACGGTGAGGTGGTAATTGAGTTGCTCCCCTTTCGCTAAAAGCAAGGGTTAAATCTTGATATTCAGCAGGGAGTTCAGATGCATTGATGACCTCCTCTTCAGCAGGAAGCGGTTTAGAAGGGGACCGGTGCACTGGGGCTTTAAGACAGTGGTTGTGGCAGTTAGTTGACCAGTGTGTTATTTGACGATTTATCCATGATATAGTGGGGTTGTGAATCTCGAGCCAGGGTAGTCCGAGGATGAGGTGATGCTTGGGAGAGTGAATTACGAACAGGCGTATGGATTCGAATGAAGGGGCTTGCTTGCAGCGTTAGAGGTTGGGTGACGGAAGAAATAGTTCCAGATCCGACTGGCCGTCCATCTACCGCCGCCACTGCGACATGGGGTACACAGGAACGAGAGGGATCTTGTTAGAGTCCGCGAAGGCTTTATCAATAAAATTACCAGCCGCTCCTGAATCGATGAGAGCTGTTGCAGAAATCCATGTCGACTTTACTTTTAACAGAACCTCGATTTCAAAGGAGTCTGGATGAGTGTGCGGTCTTACCGGCGGGTTGTTGGCGCTGGCGCTGAGGACGTGTTGGGCAGTGAGCTCGAAAATGACCGGCTAGACCACAATAGAGACATAAGCGTTCCCGAACTCTTCTCTCTCTCTCTCCGGATCAAGGTGAGTTGAGCTGATCTGCATGGGCTCCGGTGCTGGTGAATGGCCAGGATGTGAGAAAGAGGACTCGGGTACTTGCCACGGCGTGCTCTGAGAACATTGTCCAATTTTATGGTGATCTCCATGAATTCCTCCAGAGATTTGCCCTCGTCACGACACGCCAGTTCTGCTTGGGCTCGGTGTTCAAACCCCTCCGATACATAAGCTTGAGTGGCGACTCCCCCAGCCTGACTGAGCGCGCAAGCGTGCGGAAGTTGAGCGTGTAATCCGCAGCTGTGTCGGTACCTTGTGATAAGGCGAGCAGCTGTTCCCCTGGTTCTTTTCCTCCGGCTACATGCTCGAAAACCTCCCTGAATTCACGCAGGAAATCATTAAATGAGGGGAAAGACATACGGCGCGCCTCCCAAGTAGCTGTGGCCCAATCGAGCGCTTTCCCGGTGAGCAAGGAACAGATCAGGGAAACCTTGCTGTCATCTGTGGGGTATAAACCCGGTTGCTGGTGAATGAACAAGGAGCATTGTAATAAAAATCCCTTACATTTGGGGCTGACCCGTCGAATTTGTCAGGTAGACTGAGAGGCGGATTAAGGTTAGGTTGAGGCGGCGTCATGACTGGTTGCGTGGGCTGGGCAGATGGGGCGGTGTGCTGGGTTGGATTGGTGGTCGTGAGGGTTAGCACCTGAATCGACCTCACTAGCTCCTCCGTCAGCGTGGTGAGCTTGTGCAGCTGTTGCTGATGTGCGCGGCGATAGTGGTCGCTGAGACGAGACTTCAGACATCAGAAGATACATTTCCGCTGGATCCGTTTGTGGCGAAGTCTTCTGTAATGATACATCAGAGACGTGGGGATCCATTTGCGATTGAGCTTTAATCGTGGTCGGGCAGGCAGGGTCAAACAGGAGCAAACGATAATACACGAGGGAAATCCAAGAGACGTAAACGATAACAGGCAGTAGGTCAAAAGGCAGGCAGATATCAATCACAAGAGTAACAAGGCACAGGTCGGCAACAGGAAAACAAACACGGGAATAAACGCTCAGAATTGCAGTAAACACAAACAAGACTTCGCGATGAATGAACGTGAGAGGGTCCATTATAAAGGCTGGATGATGCGGAACACCTGGTGGCTGTAATCAGCCCAAGGTACGGGGTTGTGGGAAATGTAGTCTTTAGCGATTAGTATTCCGGTGAGAGCTCCCTCCGGTGGTGGTCGGAGAGAGCCACAGAGGTGCTGTTCATGACAGATATCTTACCTGTTATTTCAATCTTCCTGTTTTTTTTTTTTTTTTTTTTTAAATGGCAAGTGGGAGAATACACTTGTACGAGTGAATTGAGGTATGAAGATAATAATGCATAATTGATCTTCAGATATAGACAGATTTTTTTTTAAAGCATTAACACATTAAACTGCACTACATAAACACACAATCAGACCTCAAAAAAAAGTCAACCACCCCTTTAAGTAGAATAATTGCTTGTTTTCTCTGTGAGTGTTGATAAACTGGTTCAGGTGCATTTGGTTAGATGACTAACTTTAAGCAGGGAGGTTTCATAGTGATATCTGTATACTAAATTGTGATTGGTCTGTGTTGTTGGCACTTCCTACAAGTGCCACAAAACTCAGAGACATGCTTTAAATAAATAGTCTTTCAGGTGTCTGTCTGTTAATAATCATCGGTTATACATGGAACAGCAAATTACAGATTTTTTTTCTGGTTTAATCAGGTGAGGAACTGAATCAAATACTTTTTTAGACTAAAATGATCAAAGTTTGCATTTTAAATGTTGTTACAAGATAATGAGTAGCTTTTGCCTTCACACAAATGTGTGAACTGATTCTACAATAATGTTTTATACTTTCTTCAATTGTACTCTTTAGGCCAAAAATGTCGAACACAAACGGCTCGTCGCTGTTGCGTCTGGGTGTCATACTGACGATCACATGTGTCATCTCTCTGAGTGTTGTGTTTGTCTGGTTTTCACCTTCAAAACACTGTCCACCTCCAATATTTAGACCTGACCTAATAAACCCTGCCAAGAGCAACAAGTCTGTATCTGAAAAGGCTGAGGACGAATCTCTTTCTGATAAAACAGTGGAGAAACCTATACTTCTGTTGTGGGTTTGGCCTCAAGATTATAGGTTTGATTTCAGCGACTGCAAAAACTTGTACAATATTGATAATTGCCATCTGACGGATGATAGAGGTCTCTACAACGAAGCAGATAACGTAATCGTTTATCACAGAGACATTCAATGGGATCTGTCCAACCTTCCTCCATCTCCTCGTCCTCCGTTCCAGAGGTGGCTTTGGTTGCATTTGGAATCACCAACCAACACCAAAAGGATACCGGGTCTGGAAAACCTGTTCAATCTCACTCTCAGCTACAGACAGGATGCTGATATTCCCGTACGGATGAAATTGATCACCAGGAAGAAGCCTGACGATAAATTCGTGATTCCCAAAAAGGACAAACTGGTGTGCTGGATCGTAAGCAACAACGATCCTTCAACTGGTGTTGACACGAGAAACGTTTTTTTCAGAGAACTGAGCAAATACATACAAGTGACTTTGTTCGGAAGAGCTTATGCAAGATTCCTGGATTATAATGACTATTATCCAACCCTGGCTAGCTGCAAATTTTACCTTGCCTTTGAGAACTCCATCCACAAGGACTACTTTATGGAGAAGATAAACGGACCGCTTGCAGCAGGGACCGTCCCTGTGGTCTTGGGCCCTCCGAGAAGAAACTATGAAAACTATTATCCCGCTGAGTCCTTCATTCATGTCAATGACTTCCCGGATGCAAAGTCACTAGCTGAGTATCTGCATCAGCTGGACAGGGATGACAATGCATATCAGCAGTACTTTAACTGGAGGAAACATCTCACTCCAAGTCCTCATTTAATATTACAGACACAAGAGTTTATTCTGGCTATCTGCACTGCCTGTGATCATGTAGCACGACACAGAGAATATAAAGAATTTCATGATCTCTATGATTGGTATTTTAATTGAAGTTACTTCAGATTTTCTTACATTGGAGCTAGTGACTACAACGTATTAGTGGAGTTTTATTTGTTAAATCATTAATTATGGATGACCTAGTAATTACGTGAAGATGCTTGTATTTTATTAGTTTTATTTTTACGGCTATAAACTAGCTCTTTTTGTGCCACTTGTAAATAGAACTTGCAACATGAAGCAACACATGTAAATATGCTGCTTTATTATATTTGTGAACACTCATTTTGTCAACACAAGCCAATAATAAATGCACGAATAATTGATTTTGACAAAAGTTTGACTGATTCAGGTGTGTTAGATTTGGTTTTAACCACATTTCCACCTCATGTATAAACCTGCAGACCTCGATTAACTAGTTTAGGTGTGTGGGAGAATTTTTTTTTTTTTTTTCAGTTTCACACTCGTTTCGCCGAACAACCATGAAATCAGAAAAATAAAAAATAAATAAATTGTCTGTCAGAAACGTTATCAACCTGGTCAGAGAATTAAGTTATGCAATCAAAAATAAAGAATTTCAAAATAAAAAAGAAACAGAGATTGAGGAAACATGATTTTGCAATACATGGCCGTAGCCACTAATTTATATGCTTTTATTTTGTGGTTCAGTCATGAGTAAGCTAATAACAGTAACGTTTTCCCCTTTGCATTTCTGCACATTTCACTTCCTTTTTTCTACAAAAGCTTGTTAATAATGCTCCGTAGTAGCAAACGGTACAGAAATAGAAATATTGCCCAAATTGAACTCATGTCATAATTAATAAACTTGACATATCATACGAGTCTTTAACTGAACAATTACATTTTGCATATATCACTAATTGGATAAAGCGATATATTCTTGTTATACTAAATATGGGAACAATGATACATTCTGTTTACACTAAAATAGCATTTTCTTTAGCAATAGGTGTGTAAATAGTACTTAGGTGGCAGATATTTATACTTCAGTACTGTAGTACATTATAAAACATGCAACAATATTGAGTGTAAATAATGTAATAACGCTGTATTATTAATAAGGTATTTTATTTCAACGTTTTAATGGGAAAAAATGCCATGATCTGGTACGTGATAGCGGAAACGTTTGGCAAAAGGCAGATTTAAAGAGACTCAATCAGCACACATTTCATAATGCCACTGACATGCACGTGTTATATTGAGCGCTGTTTGTCGCAGCCAGGCATTCGTGGGTGGAGGTAATGGAAACAATAAATGTTGCATTTGCCCTCAGAGTAAATACACTCCTTTCCTTTTTGGCGTAATTAAATTTGGTTTGCATTGTTGAAAGATATTGTCTAATACATTGAAACAGTCAGTACTGTATAAAGCACTATACAGATAAAGGTGCCGTCATTTGACTTGATGGCTGTTATGAAAGGGACGGAGACGAGCGGATGCATACGTGGCACTTTTTTAACAGACATATTGAAATATAACAAACAAAACATTGTATTGTATTTCATTTCTTAAAATGAAATGATGGTTAAAAAGTGCATTGTATTAATACTTGTACTAAATGTACACAGTCTCATGCAGTTCTCGAAACGCACTCAAGATGAGTGGATCCAAAATTACAAACTGGTGTCTGATGACGACAAAAAGTTTAAATATCGAGAAAAATATTAATAAGTCACTATATCAGTCCATCTCATGGCAAAAGATTGACCTAAAATACTTATACAGTCCAACGTATATACAGCTAGACAATGCCGAATCAAAGAAATAAAACCAATCTCTTAAATCTTTAGTTTCAAAGATGCCCCAAATAAACTGCTACACACCAAAAAGATGGGCAGGAGTCTTTAAACTTGTGTTCCGTACACGTGTTAAACTCGGTGGGGCACATGTCATGTGACACCTTAGCTGTTACTTCCCTCTTCCTTGTTTCGTCACCACTAGGTAACAAAAATGGCGAACGAGACACAGACCTTTTTTCAAAGAACGCAGACCTATTTTTGCCAAAAACCGTGTTAAAAATGAACCGTCGCAAGCATTCAAGCTTCATAATCAATGCAAAGTGAGCTCTAGCGTGCATTTATAATCCCTTAGTGAGGGCAGGCGTCCTCTGATTGACAGGTGAACAAACCAATCAGGTCTCCGTGTTGTCCTGCGGAAAGCGAAAGTAAAAAGAGAAAAGGGGGAGTGAAAAAAAAACACTGTTCCCAACAGCAACTCGGGATTGGCTAGCATCGGACATTAAAGCATTAGCGTAATGTTCTCGTTCCGCTTTGTATCATGTTAGGTTTTGATCTTAAGTTTTGAAATGGCGAGTGGGAAAATACATTTGTACAAGTGAGCTGGGGTATGACGGTAATAACGTATGATTGTTATTCATTGACCAGCAGCTTAGAGGAAACTTAAAGAGTTAGCTCAAATAGAAATGATCGTCAAATACTAAACCCTTGTTCAATTCCAAACCGGCAAGACTGTGCATCTTCAGAACACAGATTTCGATAAATTTGGTGTTTTAGGTTCTTCCTTGAAATTCTTACTTGTGATCAATATGGCCAGTCACTTTACGTCATGAGGGTACTGCAATAAAAAATGCTGTTTCTATGTTTATTTTATGTACGCAGTCTGGTATATAGTCTTCTGTTTGACTTGTGTTTAAACCAGTATCTGTGATTATGAAATGGCGCTTGAAGCAGGATACTCGCTGCTTGTTTTCTAGCTGAATGTTGATAAACTGGTTCGGGTGTGTTTGGTTAGACGTTTGACTTGGAGGAGGGTGGTGTCGGTTATATTTGCATGCTGAATTGTGATTGCTTGCGAAGAGATGACAGACCATGGGCACTTCCTACAGGTTTCACAAAACTCAAAGACAACCCTTTTTTTCTCACAGAAATCATGCTTTAAAGAAACAGTCTTCCGTGTTTCTGCCTATTAATCATCAAACATCGGCTATATATGGAACACCAAATTACAGATTTTTTTAATCAGGTGAGGAACTGAATTAAGCACTTCATTTCTAAAATATTATTGGATATATATTTGTTAGACCAAAACGAACTGAGTTAAACTTTTAAATGTCATTACAAGATAATGATTAACTTTTACTTCTGTAGCTTTTGCCTTTCGCAAACGTGAGCTGATTCTGCAGTATTTTTTTTTTTTGGTAAAACCTTCTTCAATTGTTCTCTTTAGGTCAAAAATGTCAAACGCAAATGGCACATCACTGTTGCGTCTGGGTGTCATACTGCTGATGGCAGGTGTCATCTCTCTGAGCGTTGTGTTTTTCTGGTTCTCGCTTTCAAACAACTGTCCATCTCCGGTTTTTAGACCTGACCGATATTCACAAATCATTGCTGACAAGAGCAGCAGGCCTCTTGCTAATAAGGCAGAAGGGAAACCTTTAGTTCTGTTATGGGTTTGGCCACAAGATTACAGGTTTGAATTCAGTGACTGCAAAAGGTTTTTCAATATTGATAATTGCCAGCTGACGGATGATAGATCTCTGTACAACGATGCAGATGATGTCATCGTTTATCACAGAAACATCAGTAAAGATCTGTCCAACCTTCCTCCATCTCCTCGTCCTCCGTTCCAGAGGTGGATTTGGTTGCATTTGGAATCACCAACCAACACCAAAATCATACCGGGTCTGGAAAACCTGTTCAATCTCACTCTCAGCTACAGACAGGATGCTGATATTCCCGTACGGATGAGGTTGATCACCAGTAAGGAACCTAACAAGGATTTTGTGATTCCCAAAAAGGACAAACTGGTGTGCTGGATTGTAAGTAACAACAATTCCACAACTGGTGTTGACAGGAGGAACGATTTTTTCAAAGAATTCAGTAAATATATCCAAGTGACTTTGTTCGGAAAAGCTTATGCAAGGTTTCTGAATTATACTGACTACTATCCAACCCTGGCTAGCTGCAAATTTTACCTTGCTCTTGAGAACTCCGTCCACAAGGACTACTTTATGGAGAAGATAAACGGACCGCTTGCAGCAGGGACCGTCCCAGTGGTGTTGGGTCCTCCGAGAAGAAACTATGAAAACTATTATCCCGCCGAGTCCTTCATTCATGTCGATGATTTCCCAGATGAAAGGTCGCTAGCTATGTATCTGCTTCAGCTGGACAGGGATGAAAATGCATATCACCAGTACTTTAACTGGAGGAAACATCTCACTCCAAGTCCTCATTTAATATTACAGACACAAGAGTTTATTCTGGCTATCTGCACTGCCTGTGATCATGTAGCACGACACAGAGAATATAAAGAAGTTCATGATCTCTATGATTGGTACTTCAGATAAAGTCATCTCAGGTTTTCGTACATCATCAGTCACTGACTATAATGTTTATGAAATAAATTGTAATTTATATTATACGTTACTTTTGAGATTAGACTTTGTAACTATTTTGGTGAAAGTGTTCATTAAATGAAGTGAAAATGCTCATACTTCTGTTCAAGGTTTATTTTATTTTCCAGCTCTGAGCTAACGCTTTTCCTAATTGCTTGTATTTTTATTAATGTGCAATTAATTCTTGATAACATATGGTGAAGAAATGCCTGTAAATGTTTTTGTATCGTCAATCGATTAAAAAAACAAACCCAAAAAAAACCTTTACACATTTTTTCACGATTAATCCAAACTTTAAAGGCAAGTATCATTGATACCAACTGATATCTCGGTAACACTTTATTTTACAGCTACACTAATCATTCATTTAAAGTGTTACCGATACCTCTTTGATTATTTCCCCAAATATTTAACCATTGACTATAGTCATTCGACATTAAATTACAATTGAAAGCTATCGATTTGATCAGTTACTGACTGAAAGTTAACTTCTAATTTGAAAACGGGTTCTGCATCTAAATAAATGCATTTCTTTAGCAGTTTGCGAGTGGGGTGGCGTCTGTCTTAATTGCGTACGATGTATAGTTCAGTCATGAAACTCTGGATGGCGCTGGCTGAAGGGTTGCTAACTTAGTTAATTCAGATTTGGCGAGCTGATTGGTTAATGTTACATATGCAGTGTGGCTGGCTATCATTCACCATGGATTTTTTGCAGCACGCTTTCAGAGTTTCTCTGAATCCCTCTACCTGTATATGGCTATCTATCTGTGGGTTATTTTATGTGCTATTTGTGCAGTACGTCTTCGATACTCATAGCACCGCATTGCCATATGCATTGGCAGTAGCAAGTTCCTCTACTTGCTTTAAGCAGCGAAAATAATCTACAACTTAATTTAATTACCAACAGCCATTCCGCCAAGACCAAATGTATTAAAATGATCATATCCATCACCGTGCTAAAATGAGAGTTGTCGTGGCTGAAATATTTTTAACACACTCAACTTATTCGCCTGCATTAATGTCACCATTATGTATATGGTGGTTTAATATATTTATGAAAACATAAATTTTGCCTGAACCATCAACTAATAAATGCAAAAAAAAAACTTTAGCTGACTTTAGGTGTGCTTGACTTGGTTTTTAGCCTTTATGAAATGCTGACTTGAAACACGCAGACCTTGATTAACTAGTATAGGTGTGTGCCTGATTTCTTCTTCTTTTGTTGGATCGAAATTTGTCTTGCAGAACATTGAGGAAATCAGACAGTGCGTCACTCATTTTCATTGTTGGCAGGTGAATTCCATTGGCTATCTGTGATGCAAATTTGAAAAAAAAAGCTGTGAGGCAGCTCTGCCAGTTTACTCTGTAGATTACCGGTGAGAGTGCTAAAAGGAGTAAGTGTTTACTGTATCACAGTAAAATTAAAAATGTCATTTTTTAAGGGCTGTTAGCATCAGTATGTTTCTCTTAAGGTTATCTATAAGCCAGCGTGCTCCAATGGAGTGATAAAAATTCGCATTTAGGAGATCGGTCACTTATTTACAGTGTATTTTCTGTACAGTGAACGGCATGTAGTGCACAATGTAGGCGATAGGGACTGATTCAGAGTCTGACTGTACTTTGTCTCCAGTCCAGAGACATGATCAGACGGAGACGATCATATGCGCGAGGATTGATTGATCGAATTGTCAATGTGTCCCGTCCTGTCTTCCTGTTGAAATGACGTCTCCACATTGAATAATGCTTTGTGTTTCAAGGCACTCCAGGGGACCTGTTTCATGCAAATTCTTTGTTTGTTTTTTTATAAACTTTTGCAAACTTCCTGCTTACCAGATGTGGCTCTTTTCCAGAAAGGCTTTGGTCTTGATCTTATGTGATCAAATTTGGTGTGCTGGCATGTACAGTTCAGTGCCCCAAACAAATTCGATTGAGTGCAATGTTTTGTTTGATATTCAAATTCATCTGTGGTTGTGCAGATAGGCCTTTCACGTCTTTGGAGTTACAGAAATGTAAACCACACAACCTACACAACAGATTTTTGGCCAGTTTATTGGAGGTATATGAAAAGTGTGACCAGCTCCCAAACCCAGATAGCATCTGGATGTTGACCGCTTATGGAAATGCTGGAAGAATGGATGTAAGCCTGAAGTGGCCCACATTTACAATAGCAAAAACGGCCCAAATGTATTAAATCACATGTGGGCCTCTCTAGGCAAAGATGCCGTGTTCACAGCAGTGTTTAATCTGAATGTGACGCTAAAGTGGCCCGTGTGATAAATAGTGCCTACTAAATATAAACCACCTTTGGCAGAAATGTGGCACCATTGACAAAAGCTAATCAGGGTGTAAACCAGATGTGGTCCACATTTGTTTCAGCAAATTAAAACATATCTCGCCCAGTTATTTTTTTTTAAATTCAGATTTTTCTCAGATTAGGCTGTTCTGAAGTTGCATTCTAGTGTCCCTACGCAGTGTTCACTACTCCCTACTCCCTAAGCACGGGATTTCTGGTGACAGTAATCGCTCATTCTGAATGCTGTGCAACGTCATTAAAGAAAATCAACGGCAGGGTCGCGCAGATTATGATATTACATGAATAAAATTGCAATTTGGTTTACTTTCAAATTTAAACGCATATAAAATACATATACAATTATGTAAATAATATAGTCCAAATGTATATGTTTAGACTGATGGTGGGTTCATCTCGTGAGCTTTCTTTCTCACACACAGCCTTTTTAACTCTGCTGATGTAACGGTAAATAAAGTAAAAAAATGAAAGAGC
Source organism: Puntigrus tetrazona (assembly GCF_018831695.1). NCBI lineage: Eukaryota > Metazoa > Chordata > Actinopteri > Cypriniformes > Cyprinidae > Puntigrus > Puntigrus tetrazona. The sequence goes on along the minus strand of NC_056706.1, from coordinate 2,401,522 downwards.
TGTTTTTTGCCGATTTTTATTTGTTTTACCTATTCATACATTACAATATGCAAATGTAACTCATCGCTAACCCTAACCCTAACCTAAGCCTACTCTAACCCTAACCGTAACCCTAACCTAACCGTAACCTTAACCCTAACGGTAATCCTAAACCTAACCTAAGCCTACCGTAACCTTAACTTAACCCTAACCTAAGTCTACCTTAACCCTACCTTAACCCTAACTGTAAACTTAACCGTAATCCTAACCTTAACCTAACCCACCCTAACCCTAACCATAATACTCTAATTTGTATAATAATAACGTTTATTGCAACTGCTCTATTGCCGATCCTTTAAAAACTCTTTCAACGGCTCTGCTGTATCTTTAATTCTGACTAGTGACCCGATCTGCAAAGACAGATTTATTTATTTATTTTTTCCTCTACACATTCTGTGAAGTGATGTATTAATGTTCCCTTATTCCCTATGCCATCCGCATAGCCCTTCAAACTGAAGATGTTCGTTCCCTTCAGAAAAGAATCTCACTATCAGTATATCAGTGTCACTATCAGTGTTTTGTTGTTTGATTATAATAACAAATGTAGCAGTCATCCGTTACTCTCAACATCTGAGCCACTGAAGACGCAGAGGCTTTACGTCACTTTAGTTTTTAAGGGAATGCACCAACCCCCAATTAATCTACAGTTAGTTTAATTAGTGAGTATGAGGAAGTTTACATTCTGTTCATCATTCCACGGAAAGAGAGGAGGCGGGGTCAGCAGAGCTCATTAGCATTTAAAGCATCATGGACTAGAATGTCTTGCTAAAAATAGAGCTGTTTTTGACTGCACTAAAGAATCATATCAACTTGTACCCAACTTTTTTTGTGTGTGTGTGTGTGTGTACGTGTACTGTGCAGCACAAGACATACTTTAATTGACCTTACTTTAACACGTTCTGTTAGTTTTACTTTTGAATCGTTGTTGGAATTGTTGCCTTGTGTTGGTTAAAGGTGTGCCTAGTTCCCTTGATTGGTCTGAGTACTAGTTTTACTGTCTGCATGTCTTGAATGTTGCTGTGCTGCATTGTTTTTGTATTTACCTTTGCTGGATTATAGATTGCATATGGATAACCTTTTATCTTCAATGTGCGCTAGCGTAACTTTAGTTTTACTGTGTAGATAGTCTGAGAAGCATTTAGGTTCAAACTGATTTTTTTTTGTGTCTGTTTGAACGTTTAGGGAGAACATTTGTAAATTTCCTGACTCTGATTATTTGGATGGGTGAGCGAATACTTATATAGTGTATATTGTGGGATAAGTTGATTATATTGATTATTGCGACAGGCCTATGCCTAGTGTTTCGTCGAAGAATGAATCATTCAAGTATATACATTTGTAAATGAAAACACAATATGCTTATCATGCACGTGCATAAATAGATACAATCACAAATACAATCATAAAGTAGGCCTATTTCAATAATTATCAAGCATTTACAGTAGCCTACAAATGCAAATGATATGGTAGCATGGGGAAAGTGATAGCCGAATGGAAAGGGGAAATTAATTATTTATATGAAATAAATATAAAAATATAGTCCTAACTGATTTATATAATAATAATAATAATAATAATATATATGTATATATGTATGTATATATGTGTGTATATATATATACATATATATATATATATATATATATATATATATATATATATATATATATATATATATATATATATATATATATATATATATATATATATATATATATATATATATATATATATATATATATATATATATATGTGTGTATATATATATATATATATATATATATATATATATATATATATATATATATATATATATATATATATATATATATATATATATATATATATATATATATATATGTGTATATATATATATATATATATATATATATATATATATGTATATATATATATATATATATATATATATATATATATATATATATATATATATATATATATATATATATATATATATATGTATGTGTTTAATTATTTATTGTTAATGAAAATGTTTCATCCTGATAATCCCGGGTTGCTATGGTCACGCAGGTTTATTTATAAACTCGAAAAACATGTCGTTCCCTCAACGTAAGAAGTTGTGGCCATGAGAAATGGATGTTGTTCCCTCAACATAACATCTCGAGGACACGACATAAGTCAAACATCTAAAAAGACAGAATACGACGTTCCCACGAGTTAATATCTTGTGGCCGTAACAAAGCGAATAAGCGAACCTGACACAAAACCTCCCGCACAGACTGTAAGGCAAGACATGATTTTATTTAGAATTAAAAAAAAATTGTGAATATGTTTTTTGTTTGCAAGTCTAATTATACTTATTTTTGAATTTAATTCATATTTGTGGAACTTTACGATTTATTTTGTGAATATGCTTGGTTTTTGTCATTCGCTTTACTTTTATTTGTACATTTATAGTATATTTATTTGAAATTATGCAACAATTCTATCTCTCTAGTCAAAATGCACCATTCAGTGTTGCATGTGGGCCACATGAGGAATGGCCAGGGTTAATAAAAATGAAAACAAAAAACCGTGGCCCACATTAGGACCAGTTTTGGTTTACTTGGCTGGTTTACGCGCGACAATGCTAATGCTTACCTGAGGCCCAAATCTGGCAAACATGACCAGACTGCCCAAATTTTGCTATCTGGGAGTGGAGAGAAAGTCATGACTTGAGGGCAAGTACATTTATTTGCATTTATAAGTGAACGGTTCCTTTAAATTCTCTCTGATTCAGAGGTATGTAACCACAGAAATGGAGACTTACCATAAATAGAACCAAACAAAATGGCATGTACGAGCAAAGGGTTGGGTGTGTTATGTACGTGGCTGTGTTAAGTTACAGTGACATCAGATAGGGTTAAATGTAACTTAATAATAGGATTAAGTAATTGTTTTGATGTAAATAGTTGATATTTAAATGATAGCTGATTACATCTTTACTGAAGTAAGTGTGAATAGTGAAAAACGCTCGTATGGAAGTAAATATTCAGGTTTACGGCTTCACATTGTATATCTCACAACCTGTTTAGATGACAGGTTTGTGTTGCTGTTGCCCATGACAGAGGCTCGTCACGTTGGTGTGTTTTGTACACAAGATATCAATATATATCACCAATATGCATGTTCCGTATCTTTTTATTTTCTTTCTTGCTGTTAGCCGTAAATGTGAGTCGTCGCTGGTTACTATTTAAGAAAATTCAAAGGATCTGTAATTCATAGGAAACAAAAAACAAAGCAAAGATGCAGTAGGATAAAGAATGAAGTAAGGATGTAAAACAGGACATGGGAACGTTACAGAATTACCATATAGACTAGAAATAAATAAAAGAGCATTGTGTGAAAATTGTGCAGAAGGTCCTGAGGGTATTCATCGGTCCGAAATCACCTGCACTGTGCAAAAAAAAATGTGCAAAATAGGCATATACTTTAAATGGATGCGAATAAAAGTAAAGGAGTTCGGTCGGGGCATTGTTACATTTTCTTACATTTCAATAAATAGCCAATAAATGTTTTTTATGAATGTATTAGCTGGGAGATGGATGCACGGATGAAAGGCAGGTATGTTAGTACACACACGCAAGTATCAGTTTAATAGAGAAATCAACACTGCATGAAACAAGTATGTGAGTGTGTGTTTTTTTTTCTTTTTGCCTTAAACAATGTATGGTACCTGTCTGCAGATTCACGTGCTTTCAGAAACTGGATCTGTGGGTGTGTGACTGTCCCTGAACAACTCTTCATGTTCCCTTTGTGAGTCATTCACAGCAGCAGCGAGGACGACAACAGGCGCTATTATACATATAATAATAGCTTATTATCAGACTTGCATATTTCTTGACTTTTTGTGATCCCATTCCAAGCAGACCGGCCCTGGCCGTGGGCGACTCGCTTAATCTTTGTTTTATCTCTCCGAATTGTCCTCATAAAATCTTCTGTCACTGTCCAAGAGATGGCGCTGTTGATCTGCACATGGTTGTCTCGACGGAGGAAGGAAATACCAGCCAAACCTGTATGAGATTTTCAGCTTTACTTCATAGCAGCATTTCGCAGATGACAAATTGTGGACAGATAGCCGACGGGCCTAGCGCGTTCTTGTGCGCGCACGCTTCTCCAGTGTTATCAATTTGCTTTCTGGATGCTTAACATCGTTTGAGCGTGACTTGCAGGAATGCATTTTTAGAGAAAGGCATGGCTGGTGTTGTTTCAGACAGGTGAGCAATTACACAGAACATAGGCACGCGTCTCCTGCGTCACTCCGGTGACCCCAAAGCCCACAAAACCCACGGCAGCGATCACTAACGGACCCTATTAACCAGTCATCATGCACCTGCAGCTGGGCATGCTAGAGATAATTAGACCATTCTGCATACTGTGACAACTTCTGCAGAAACTCATCCCTAAAACCCGCTCATTATATATGTGTGGCTTCCTTTGGGTACGGCAAAGCGCCGGTCTAATTGTCGCATCAATTTACACCGTTTTCAAGGTAATGTGAACGTTAACAGAAGGACAAGTAAAACGTTAAGAAGCAATGCTTCAGCTGGTGTGTCAGCTACAATGAAAAACACAGCAGTTGAGCACATTTCACAAACAGGCCCATTCCACCAGTCTTTTGTGCACACGGTGTGGTATATAACCATTATTCAAGTTCTTTATTGCTTTTCGTTCTTTTAATTTTAGCTTTTAGTTGCAAATATGAATCTTTGTTCACTGTTTTCGTTTATTTTTTAAGGAAAGTCCTGGCACCTGTTTCATAAAACAAGTTTAAGCCAGACTAACAGGCTTATAAACTTGGCTTACTTGGTCAACTTGTTTTATGAAACAGGCAACAAGAAATGGAGAAACAACCATCTGCAGGTAGATTTGAGAAATGCGAGATTCGGTAACGTTATAAAGTAAGGATACAAAACAGGAAATGCATTTAAAAGTACAATATAGAGCAGGAGTACCGAGTAAGGTCCTGCGGGATTCATCAGTCGTGCAAAATCATCTACATTGTGCAAAGAAAGCACAAAATGTACTTAAATACCCAATTAATGGATCTATGATTGTATTAGCTGATATATAGATGCTTGAATGAAAGGCAGATATAGTAGTGGTAATAGTATTGCGTAAATGTGCATTTTTCACCATAGAGGGGGCTTATTTTATGAGGCCACTGACATACCATATTTGGTCTGTAAACACACTTTCGCTGTTGTCTGTTGATGCCTTTGCTCATGTTAGATTTGAATAATTGATGAACCTTAAAGTGATTGTATGCCAACTGGGGTGCTGATGAAGGAGCGGCGAGAGGAAGGGACCTTTGTGCATTTCCTGCGTCTCAGGGGGCTGCGCTGAGATTCGCTGCTTACTCAGTAGTGAAACCTTCATATCCAAGTGTTTTGTGCTGACAAAGGGCAAATGGGATTCTGTTTTACAGCAAACGATGCAAGATTGCACTATTGCGCTTCAAAAGGCTGAAAAAAAAAAAAGGGGGTTTCCTTGTCGTCAACCGCTTTGCTTTGCATGAAATCCTAGATGAGGTAAAAACTGAATGAATCACAAGTTTCACGTTCGTGATTCAGTACAATAAGAAAAAACTGCAAATGAACTCGCATTTCACTCTCATATCTAAGGAGACGACTGGTGGTCTGGTCGGTCGATGCCATTAGTTAAGACAATATGCAATAATCATATTTAATATAGAGCAAGAAACAAGTGATCATTGGTAGTTCATGTCAGCCGTTTCTTCTCATGAAGAATAACTATAAGAATGACTATTCTACATCTGTTAACTGAACTAACCAGTTAACCATCTGTTATTGTGTGTGTGTGTGTGTGTGTGTGTGTGTATGCAACTATTTTTGTCAACACTCTCTTCGCGCCGTCTAGTTTGCAAGTCCGCCATGGTCTTAATTTTCCGCTTGCTAGATTGTCCATTGTGTTAAAAATACAACGTTTCCTTGATGCATTTGTTAATTTACACAAGAAAAAAGGTCTAGAACGGTCAAATATACCAAAGAAGCCAAAGTTCCCCGATGTAAATCAATACCTAATAGTAATATAGATGCTTTTTAAGCCTTCCTAATTAGGTCCCGTGGGTACCGAGATCTTCTCCTCAGGCCGTGCCATTGCTTAAGCTGGCTTTAGCATCAGAACTGATACCCTCCGACCGCGCATCGACACAATATACGCAAGGCTTCCGACGTGTATAGGTGCGAACGAGGTCCGTGTTATGAGATGTAAAAACGTGCCGACAGGAAATCGATGTACTCCCCTGCCGATACACGGGCCGCCATCACTCCAGCTGCCTCGCACGCAGCCGGCCGAGCCCACATCGCTCCTGACACTCCTCACACCAGCACCGTGGCAGATGGCGACCAGGAGCGGAGGGGGAATACTGCTGCCGAACACAAGCAGCCAAGGGCTGGTCGAGCCAGGCCTCCCCCCCACCCGTTCTCCCTTGGGTCGGGTTCTGAGAAGACCCTCCACCATCCCCTGATCCAGGATTCAGGCCACTACAGATGGGCTTTTATACTGTATATGGACCGCAGTATTCCGGCGAGCCGGGAGGGAAAGCGATGCCCAAATCTATGCTAATAGTGTTTACTGACAATTGCTGATTTTGGCAGCTCGGAGATCCGTAACCGGCTGCGTTATGAATTCTAGTGTGTGCGTGTGTGTGATTCAACGGGAATCGATATCCTTCCACCTCGCTCTCCCTCCAAGCAGTCAGGCTGCTTTGTGAACTTTGACAGCTCTTGAAAACTCCTGCAAATGATTATCAATGGCTGCGTATTAGCAGGAGACTCAACCAAGGGGGTGAGTGAAGTGCAATAACATAATATCGGGTTGAGAGGCGGGTCAAGGTGGACTAGGGCGCTAACCTCAGCAGTTTACGAGAAGGAAATTCTTTAAGGGGCGTAAAATTGAGATGCCCGCTCGCTCAAGGGCTAACAAACAAGCAGTCATCGGCCGCGATGCAGATGGCACGCAGCCTCCCACTGTTTTGTGTTTCCATTTCGCGTTTCATCGCTGTAATGCATCGGGCGACGGAGAGGTAATGACCCTCAAACCGCTAACAGGTCTTTCTGTCAAACAGATTACTGTCAGCTCTCATTGATTTGTGTTGCCTTTAAAAATGGCCCGTTTCCCTTCTCGCTAACGGATCAGATCTATAATTGGGCCCGGCCTAAATGATTCAGATGAGGTGCCTGTCTCGGTCCTGGTTTCCCTCGTCAGTTTCGCCTCCCCCTTCCTCTTTCATTAGCAATTCAGCAGACTTGCTAAAACCACGGGGTGCCCCATTCCCGTCACCCCTGACTCAATGAGTCAAAGCCCCGTCCTGCACAAAGACATAGTCAATCTGTGCAACAAATCACCCAAAATGGTGCCATTGCTCTCTCTCTGAAGAGCAGTTATGGAAACCGAAATGGAACCTAGGACTCTTCGAAACGTAGTAAACGCCCGATATCTCCTCTAATTGGATAGAAAAATGAAGCCACATATTCATATTTGCTTATTTGTTGCTCAAAATGAGTCCATAGAAAATCCTTAATAGCGTACTTCGCAAACAGACTGCTGAAAGGGGAGCAGAAATCACCGGGCATTGTCGTAGAGACAAATCGTACGGCTGTGGGGTAATTGCTTTACCTGTTATCACCCCTGCGTCCTCGCTGACATGGACGTGCTCACGGATACCACAACCGAAAAAGACCATTTTAAATGCATTTATTTGTTTAGACGTAGTGCTTTGAGACCACACACAGCAACCTTGTGTGTTGACGCAGGCGTAACCGTGTCTGTACAATGAATTGAGAAAGCCCTTTTAAATTGATCAAATTCCTGAATTTTAACTGAATCACAAAGAGCTGTTTGCATGCAAGGAAGTAGAATGAAACTGCGTCGAATGTAAAGAAATTCAAAATAAAACGAAAACAAAGAGAGTCGAGACAAACCTTGAGTGTTGGCATGAAAAGTATTAAATGTTAGTTTAAAAAAACAAACTTGCCTTTGGATTCACAGACAAGGCTTAAGCTTAGTCTCAGACTAAAATGTAAGTCTGAGCTGATTCAACTTTAACAACAAAAAACTGCATTGACTGGTCTCAAAATATACCAGTGCCTTTGATGTTTCTTTTCAAAGGCATGTTAATAATAATTACTTAAATTACAAAACGTTCTAATTGAACTAAAGCCTAATCCTGGGTTAGTCTAAAACCTGTCTTGAAGTTTCAGCTAGCTAGCTAGATAAATAGATGGCATCCCCTGTGTTAACTTTTTAAATTGCAAGTCAGTAAATTCCTCTTCCTTGAAAATTCCAATTCAAACTTGAATCTCTTCCAGTGGGTGTGGCCAGTTAAGTTCAAATTCACACTCTTCAGTTGAATGGGAGTCAATTCTTCTCTTCTGAGTTTGGTTGAGTTGGTCAGATATCTGGTTTCCCCCAAGTCAAACCAGGTTGGGGATGCCAGTTAACCACCTAACCTTTCCAACCTGGCGCTCCTGTAAAACACTCTCGTATCTCCTCCAACGCGCACTGTGTGCACAGCAAATAGTGTTATTTCTGCTGGACAAAGGGAGGATCGAGGACTCTGCATCAGCTGTGAGGCAGCTACGAACCATCAGTCCAAACAGATTTTTGGTCTCTGTGTCCGCCACACTGGTGTGTGTGTGTGTGCGTGTGTGTGTGAATAAACACCAACTCAGTTTGTGTTTACAGCACATCTCCATGTGTGAAAGAGTCTGGTCTCCCCTAACAGAAGTGCAGGGCTGTGGTGGAAAGCTTTGCCCTCCAGTGGTTATAAAACATGCAGGCCTCTCGGCCGAACCTGGCCTCCCTTCAGACCAATGAATAATAGCACAAAGTGAAGCTACTAAATCATTGAAATGACTGCAGCGTGTCTGTCCAGTTAGCGCTTCTCCCAGAAACGCTTGATCAACGGCAGAGAAGAGAAATCACAGAACGCTAAGACGCAACGCTGTTCTCCTTGGGATTACTTGCACTCTGATGGCCTCCAGAAATCACGGCTTTGTTAGCCCTCGCATTTACCAACACTAATCAGATAATCACTGGTTTAAGTAGCCAGACGTCTATCAGGAGCGCGGCGTTAGTGTTTCGATGTGCTAAATTGGTCCGCTGACCTAGCCGTGAAGGCGTTTCAGAAGGAAATGGGCGAAGGTCACTCAACCAAAGTCGACCGAGGCTCGCAGACGCGGAGAAACGGGAAAGGTTGAGCTCAGCCCTCTAGAACGTGATGATTTATTTACGTTCAGAGACAATATGAATAATGTATCTGTGAAAAGGAACATGAATTTCTTTAGTACTAATTGTGGAGAAGGCTGGGCGCTCGGCGGGACGGGAGGGGGACTGGAGGACCCCCAAGATCAGAGGGGCGAGAGCCTCAAAGATGCCTGTCCTGCAGCCACCGCCATCGACTTGCAAATCAGCAGAAGGAGGCTAATTAGCGGCAAGCTAATGAAACCGACATTCGGGGCATCGCTGCAGAAGAAAAAAAGGACACGGAGAAGAATCAGGGATCCCTTTCTCAGCGATATCGCTGGCACCATTTGAAGTTGATTTCAGAGCGCATCAATATGTGAACAAAGTTGAGGAGAGCGAGCGAGAGAGAGATACAGTATGAAATTAGCATTCATTTGAAGAATGGAGACTGTTATTTACTGGCTTGCTTTTGGCACATTTGCCACTCTGGGGAACGACTTTTCTATGGCGTCTCAACGCTGCATACAAAATTCACAACCATGGGAGACAGGGGATGTAATGGCAACTTCTTGAAATCTCTCTTTCTCTCTCTCTCTTGTGCTCTTTCATGCGTGCGCCGCTCTCCCTCGCTGGTGTTTTTAATGTTGGGACCGTTGCAGAATGTTTGTCGCTGAGTGCACCACCTCAGATCTGAGGTCTGTCGTGATGCATTTTGGACTCGAGTGCGTCACCCGTGTGGCCTGCGAGCGTCTGGTGGACCAGCCCAAGAAACTGCTGGACCAGAACTTTGCTGGTGAAGCGAGCGCATTGGTGCGCGTGTATTGGCCTCTTCTAGAGTCTGCTGTCTTTTGAAGACGTCGTATTGCCGTCGGTATCACTGAAAGCCTACGGCATCTGCAGGGTCTCTGAGCATGTGCGTTTGAACATCAGTCGGCTCATATGCGGTCACGGCCTCGGGGAGACACAACATACGTGCTCGCTAACATCTCGCGGTCCTTCGCGTAACTGTGTCACACTTATCAATGTACATAAAGTTTGTCAACCTGGAGTGTTATACACTGCCGTAGGCTCAGTAAGGTATTTGTATTTATTTTTTAAATATTTTTATTCCACGAGAATGCTCAGAAGTGATAGATATTTGTCAAGTTACAAACGATTTCAAATAAAGGCTGTTCTTCTGAACCTGTTTGTCAAAGAATCCTGAAAAAAGCATAATGCTTTCCACAAATTTGAAGCAGAACAACTGTTTTCATTTGTTTATGTTAATAAGAATTGTGGCATATTAGAATTCCTGAAGGATCATGTTACACTGAAGAACGCATCATGCTAAAAAATTCAGATTTAATCACATCAATAAATTACTTTTTAAAATAAAATCATATTTAAAATAGCTATTGTGAATTCTAATAATATTTCAGAATTTTATGTATTTTTCTATATTTTTTATTAGATGAATGAAGTCTTAGTAAGCATGGTAAGACATATGTATATTGTTTAATAAATAAGCTCAATAAAAATTTAAAATCTTACTCTTGAATGGTGGTGTATTCTGTGATATTACTGCGGTGGATATATCTGCATGGCCATGCATGTTATTTTAATAAGAAATCATCACAGGGTAAAATGAAAACATTTCCATAAGTACTCCAGTTAAGTCCAGGTGAAATAATTTTAACGATGGGAGTTTAATGCATCAGTATAAAAAATGTAACTCTCATGATGAGCACCAACTTACTGAAAAAAAATGAAGACAGCAGCATTCTTTGCAACATTAAAATTAAGTTATGCTGTTATGTTAATGGTGTGTCTCAATTATTATTGAGGTTTGTGTGTTTGTGAACCTATTAAAAAAATAAATTAAAATTTAACAAAAACATATTTTACAGGCAGCTATTATAAATTTTGCAATTATTAGTATTGTTATTTTAATTTGTTGTTTTGCATTATTTGCATAGTTTTGGTTTGAAATATATTTGTTATGCCAATAAAGCACGCTGAAATCGAAATTAATAGTAATGCAGAATATTCCTGCCTCAATGCGTTTTATTAATTTGGTTTTTAGGCTAAGATTTAGTTGGATTTCTGTTGCCGCGTGCAGAATTCTATTAAAAAATCCTCCTCGTTTTCCCTGGTAAGTGTATCTAAATCTCTCAGATGTAGACACACATGCTGTAAGTTGAGAATTTAGGTTGCTCACTCGAACACCTCCCTGTTCCTCTCCGGCCTGCCTCTCTCTCTCTCTGTTTCTCTCTCTCCTCTGGGACGTTAGGGCTGAGATGGATGGTGAGCACAGCTCAAACAGACTGATTTATGGGGGTCCGTTTCGCCTGCAGGCCCCCTGAGGACCCCCCTCTCCGCTGGCTGCGGTCGAGGGCCTGTCTTCCCCACCCTGAAGACTCGAAGGCTCTTCCGTGACTGCGCTGATGCCAGACACCAAACGGCCACTTCTCAACCACCCCCATTTGTCACCGGGGGCGGCTGGGGAGCTCCCTTAAACAGGAGGAGAAGAAAGAGATAGAGCGAGCGAGTGAGGAAAAGAAATAGACCTGTCTCTCCTCTCCTCCGCTAGCATTGATCTCAGTGGAAAGCCTTTTTATTCTCAGAGTTTTGTTTGTGTCGGCGTGAGAGGTAGAACGGGGTCCCTTCGCCACCAACCGAGGCCATTATATTCCATTAAAAATGAGTAATGAGTGCAAATGTCAGGAAATTAGAAAAGGCACGGAGAGATTGCTATTACTTTGAATGGCTTTTATGGTTTAAAATGATGTTTAAGCCTTGTATTTGTTTAATGAACGCTATAAAACAATGCCTGCGTGTTTACACGAGGTATATTCGTAATAATAATCCATTTAAACGTCAAACCTGCCATTCTTTTTCCATTTTTTTGCACTGTCGATGTTTTAGAAAGCAGCCAACATGCGAGTAGACAGCTTCAGAAAGGGATGATGTGCTTTTGACATCTTGCTGGATGATATGCAATGCGGTGTTTAATTCACTCTGCCATTTTTGGCCATTTGCTCCTGAAATGCACGGCGACTTTAGCGGCTGGTGGGGGGGGAAAAACCCTTATTATTGTTTGCATGAGTTCCTACATAGAAAAATGTGTGCATTTGTCACTAAAATCGCTGTGCATTAAATCATCTTCATGGGGAAAATACGCTAAAAGGGATGGTTCGCCGAGAACCGAAACTTACCAACCCTCTCGTTCTTCCAAACCCCGTTCAAAACAGAGTAACCAGATCATAAAGGCTTCGTTGAAATGCATGCATACCAGTTCAACTCTTTTAAAGATATGTGAGATTTGGCGTGAGGCATCTTCAGGAAAATCTGACCATTAATGGGTTGATTGAGTTGAACGACCTGTTACTTACGACGCATATCTCGTTGTATCCGTGCGCATTCGTAACGGAATTATTTGTGTATCGTAGACTCGAACAAGCCCGAGCGCATTCCGGATGCATCACTGTGTAGCTCAATAAACATCATCCCTCGCTCAGAATGGAAATAAACACGGGATTAATTCTGTATCTCATCCACTGAACAGGCCTCTAGGGTTCATCGCATGCCGAACACAAAATCAGACATTTTTAATGGGCACATGAAATATTAAGATAGTTTGATATTCCAGCATGATGTTTGGTGTCTTTCTCTTCATGCGTACGCTTATGCACGTTTTTACAAATGATCAAACTCTTCTGATGCTTTCGGTTCTCACCCAGCTCCGTTTGCGCGTTTCCACAGGTTTTTCAGTCGCAGTTTTTGTTTCGGTTAGCTCGATGCTTATCTGCATTTTTCAGCCGTTAAAGATTTTGCTTGGTGGCATCCGAACAAAAAAGCGAAATCACCTACAGATCTTCACAAAGACCCGACGGAACCGGAAAGAGCTTGACCGAGGCGTGTTGTGCAGAAATAAACAAAAGCCAGAAAGCTCCGCTGGGCCGCTTTCCGCTCGGTTCTGTGTTTCCAGAGAACAACTGCAGCAGTTTATAACCACCATTTTGTGTCTCCCCAGACCCCAGAAGGCACAAGGCCCAATTGCAGTGAAATTTAATGTGGCCATAAGACATAAATCATCTTTTACGCGTCCAGACGAGCAGGTAGCGATATTAAGAGCGTCTCTGCTGTTCTGCCGGTGATATAAATAATTTATGGTGCCCCCACTCGAAGCCGGGTGTTTATTTTGTCCCACGCAGAGTGTGTATTCCTCAGACGGCGTTTTAGAGGAGGCCCTGTCACTCGCCGTAATGAACCCCCCTGTGAGAGCGCAGGCGGCCGTGGTCATCGCTCTCTGACCGACACGCACACACAGCAAAGACGCTCCGCTACACAGACACATTTACAACAGGGAAAGAATGTTCGTGTTTCTCCCGGAAACCTGTGCTGAGGAAGCTTTTTGTATTCGTGCACGCTCGCGGCGAATGTAAACCGGCGCACGTACATCCCCGGAAACCCTCTGGGAAGCGCGGTCACTGCTCTCTGACCGGCAGGTGACCGGGCTGCCCTCGCTGCCTGCTCCTCTCTCTCGTTTCATCCATCACTGTTTCCAGCCAATTGCGGCCGTGATGGTGCGGGAAAAAGAGGCGGCGAATGCTGTGTTAGTGGGCTCCGGTGATGGAAGGTTCTTCGGTGTGTTTACACGGAAAAGATAAAATATCACATAAATCTTCAGCCATAAATATGCGTTCATGGTGAAAGCATCATACGGAAAAAACACGTTTTTTTAATGTCGTATTTAGGCAATATAAGGAGTCGCTATGTAATTAACTTCTTTACACTCTTTAAAATAAAAGTTCCAAAAAAAGGTTTTCAGATGAAAAAACAACGCTAAATAACCTTCCAGTGATCAGTTTTTAGAAACAAGCTTTTTTAAGTGTAGAACGTTATAATCTAAAGAACCTTTACCATCTTTTATGCAATTAAAATTATAAATATGATAAATAATTGAAATTATAAATGTGCGTACATGGGAAGACTCTTAAAAAAAGAATTTTTCCAAACAGAACTTTTCTACAAGGATTTCATCCGGGAGCCCTTTTTGTTTCTTCTTAAAAGATCTTGTGTTTTAAAACTCTAAAGAACCTTTTGTGTAATGTAAAGTTTGCTTAAATGTTACATATAGTCAGGATTTAATTGGGATATTAACAACGTTTTTCTTTCGTTTTTCTTTTTGACTCTAATAGCAGACATTTGTTTGTGTTTTCTTATAATCCTGCATCTCAAGAAAATGTAAATAGATTTGACAATTTTTTGATATTTGTACTTGATAAATACCAAGAATGCTCTTTTTTTCATCGATTTTTCTATGAAGAGCTTTTAACAAACTTTTCATTACCAAAAGGTTTTGATTTATTCGAATTTTCGTCTCTCTTGTTTATTTCTCAAAATGCTTTTAAGAGCTGTTCACTGAAGGCGTTTCTTTTACGACGTTGCTGTAAAGAATCCCTAGTTTTGAGGAGGTATAAAAATGTGTTTTCGAGAGTTCATAATATGACAGTTTTACCGAATATCACCGTGATGTTCATAGCTGTGATGTTTCCATATTTTGATGACTGCTCAAGACCGGCTCATTCGAGATTTGACAATATAGTCTTTGACGCATACAAGAGTATGAGTTTGGTTTTGTCTAGACTCAACAAACATCTTAAAGGAACCAATTCGTATAAACACCTACTGAGAATCCGCAGGGAATGCTGTAGGAACATCTTGCAGAATGCTTTAAACATAACATCCTTCATATATAAACGACTAAAACGTATCGGAGGAGATCGTGACAGGGCTCAAACCCCGAGCGTTTCATCTGCCTCCGAGTTGAGCTCTGAGTGTTTGGTTACTTACCTGTGTGTGTTAAGTGCACCTAAATACTTTATGATGTCTAAGCTGCTGAGAAAGTGTAGCCAGAGGCACCCCAGAGTTCAATGCATATCAGATGCCTTTTGGGAATGCTTTAAAGAGCCGCGGGTCCCGCTGCTGTGGTGTCTGAGGAGGAAGACGACGACACCGGTCTCCTCTTCCCTTCCTCGCTCCCTCTGCTTCTCTTTCCAGGCTTTCACCCGCTCCTCCGTCCTTTCCCAGAAGAGTTGAACCTCCAGGGCTCGAAGCGTTTCGTTATGAGGCTGAATGGAAATCGGGCTGCAAGTATTGTACTTTTACGGCGCGCCATTGTTGAAAAGCCTCCTGAGAGAGACGGGGAAAAAGATAGCTTTACTGCTGACTGCAAACTAAAGCGCGCGGGGCTTTCACATCACCTCCAACGCTATCCACATTTATTTTTCACCGTGCAGCACCACCCAGCAGCACACAGACCTAAAACTATCACAGTGGCTGCGTTTATCTGCACGGGACGCCTGCTGCTGGTTCTACAGAGACATGTGAAGTCACAAATACTGTGTTAAGACATAATGGCATTGAAGTTTGACCCAGCTCACGCACAGTACGATGTGCATTTCCTTTAGATGCACCTATTCATGGCTTGAGGTGGTCGAGCTCTCATATTGCTTGTAATAGCTTCTCTATAGCTGTCTATTCATTCTTTGTTCATCTGCGTTCTCTCAGGTTAACTGCTATCATGGTGACGCTTTGAAGGGAATCTTTCTGATATGCAACTGTCCAAACAATCAGATTTCAGTTTCCTTTCAGCGCATCCTTTCAGTTTTCCCTTCAGTGCGATTGACTCTTATTCTAACAAAACGTCCAAATTATTGAAGGAGGAACAAGCTTCTCAGGACATCAACATATGTGAGTAGACATAAGCTATTTATTCATTGATTCAAACCAATTCTCCATAACTATACACTTAAAGTAAATACTCATTCGCCTGTTGAACTCTCACCAACTGAACTGCAGTAGTCAAACTAGTAGTCAAATTAAGCTGGATCATAATGCACGTTTCTAACAGGTAACAGGTTTTTTTAATAGTTACTGACCGTGTCGTGTAAACAACAAAGCGGAGAAACCGACAATTGAGGGAGTCGTTTACACTGAAACCGCTCCAGTTCATTTAAGCTTGCGACTTTGATCGTTCAGTTCAAGCGAATCATACGAACGCGAATCATTTGGTTTAGATTGGGACATTGGAGCTCTCTCCAAGCGGAGAAACCGACAAACCGATTTAACTGAGTGAGTCGTTTACACTGAAACCGCTCAAGTTGATTTAAACTTGCGACTCTGATCGTTCAGTTCAAGCGCGAATCATCATCAAGGCTAATCATTTGATTTAGATTGGGACATTGAGCTCTCTCCATGCCCAGAAACTGACAAACCGATTCAATTGAGTGAATCGTTTACACTGAAACTGCTCAAGTTGATTTGAACTTGCGACTTTGATCGTTCAGTTCAAGCAAATCATACTAACGTGAATCATTTGGCTTCAGATCAGGACTTCAGCATTTGTTCAAGAGTAATTCATATACAGCCGTGGCCAGATTGTGCTACTCGGCACGCGCACATCAATATTGCATCATTTGTGTCAAGCTAATTAGCAATTAATTGTATTTGCAATATTGTTCTGGGATAGTTTTGATTCATATCAGGACTTGGGAGCGCGCATTGTGCCAGTGACTACTAAATAGTCCCTAGCAAAGCCGAAATCAAAGCTTCGCCCTTGACAAACGCACATATCGTGAAATACGATATCGATTTTTCTACTGTAATATATTTTAATGTAATATAATTTTCTGAATTTGAATCTCCCGCTACCCTTCAGAAATTACACCTCAAAAAAAGCATGTGTTTTTCTAGCGTTGAAAGCTGTGCAGTGCATCGCACGAACTGGTTTTAGCAGGATCGGCTGAACGCGTCTCAAGTGCAGCTCTCACCCAAATGCTCGGTATTCTCTTCTACAAGCCGCTCCACGTCCTGACAATTTCACAGAAACTCTAAAAACTCTCCAAAACCTCTCAATACGCTGGAACGCTGCAAAGCATCATCTCTCATATGGCAGTTTCCCCCTCGGGCCAGCCAGCCAATCAGGTCGCCCCCCTCCCCTCCGAGGCTCCTGGGAATTGATGGCGGAGCGGCGCGTTACGCTGGTGACAGAGCGCTGGGGTTGTCAGGACTCGGTCTCTCCTGCAGTCGTTTTGTTGTTCCTCTTGCTGATACCTGAGGGACCATTAAGCTGAAAATAATTGGCTCCAGATCTCCTCCAGCCATCGATCCTTTGTGTCAGTGAACTCTCTGACATATACAGTAGACAGACACACACACACACACACACACTGCAGAGAACCCACGCACGGATTCTGCTCTCACCAGCAGCAAATAATTACGCGCGCTAATGTATATTTAAAGACTGTACATATTAATTATGTCTAAAGGTTAAAGGAATAGTTCATCAAAAGCATGTAGGTTTTGTTTTCTGTTATATAGGGATTATGCTATGCTTCCACCCAATCAAAACGGATGCATGTCAAGATCCAAAGAGGATAAGCTGCACTGGGCCTTATGTAAAACACTCATATTTATATTTTAAGTACTGATGAGACCCGGATTTTCTTTTTTTAGGCTTTTAAAAGACGCATGAAAGATTTGCATGCCTGCATTAAAAATAATTATAATTAATAAATATCATAAAGACTTGGGGAGGAGGCTTTTTACACTTAAAAAAATAAAAAAAAATTTTTTAGGTGGATTTATTACATTTCAGATGGTTCCTAGTAAGCATCTGGCGAAATGATAGCCAGCATAAGTTGCTGTTTCTCTTTGCAAATCAGTCTTACTTATTGTTTTCGCACAGCTAGAAATATTTGCACGACCTAAGTCGTTCACTCCACCTTAGCAACCACATAGCAACACCCTAGCAACACACCAAACACCATGGCAAATACCCGTTCTGTCCCAAATGATGCACTATGCACACTACGATCTAGTGAATAAAGATTATTTTTACCGTGTCCAAATATGACAACTTATATACTTTTATATAAATATCTGAGCCTAGTAGTTTGTCCCAGTTAGTACTACTAAACAGTATTTCTACTAGAAATAGAATAGTGCGTATGTATGCAAATGAGGATGCACTTTATGCGTGTTGTCTGGCCAGCTCCAAAATAGTGGCAGTAAGTTTAGCACCACTCTGCCTTATAAGCCAGCAGAAATGAACAGATCAATAAATGGTTAAATTTGAGTCTCTAGTCTATGAAACCCTGGCATGTTAATGGCCGTGTTTCCATCAGAGGGCGCTGTTCTCCAGGAGCACAGACACGAGGCGACTCTTAATAGCGACTCTGCCCTCGCGTAAAGTGCATTTATCTTCCGCTGTCTCCCTTCATGTTCATTCAGCCGACGGCGCGTTTGATTAAATCTCCAACCGTTTGTCATCATCTCCGGCCCCTCGACACTCAAAGAAACACCTCGACGAAGACCTTTATGGCTATTGTATTAATATGAGCGCGCTGCCGGATGAATGCATTACTCAAAGCATCCTGCCCTTTATGAAAACGCATCCTGAGATTCATCAAGGACGCGTGTCATGCGCCGTGGTAATGAGGAGGAGCTTCTTACCCCACGATTTTCAGACGCGCTGATATTAATTAACTCCTAGGCCGCATGCGTTAGAAACAGGTCAGCCATAATCGAGCGCGTTTGTTATATCGTCCTGCATTACGTACAATTAGACCGATTCTCTCTGCGATGTCAGATTAATTGGAGTTGCGCGAGGGTTTAAATATCCACGAACCTCCCCAATGAGCGAACAAACATTTTGCATTAAGCCCGGAGTGTGCAAAGTACAACTGAATGGTTAACAGGTTGTAGTTAACCCATGACTAGGGTCGGGTTCCTACTGTACTCCTACTGTATTTTTCCTCCCACCTGTTTTATGGACCAGGAGGTAAACTTTTTAAACTTTAGAATTCAGAATTGTTTCCTTAGAATTCGGAGTTTAAATAATAAAATAATAAATAATAGCCTTTGTCTATAAATATTAAATATAAAAGGTAATTGTGACTATCTCACTGTTATTTACATTTTATTCATATAAAATGTATATATAAAACTTCTATATGCATGCACATATATATATATATATATATATATATATATATATATATATATATATATATATATATATATATATTTATATTTTGCATAGCTGTTTTTTCTCTCCAAATACTAAGCTTACGTTAAACAATATCGAGATGCAGACATTCTGTAAAGCAGAAATATTAATAAAAATAAATATTATTCAGTGCCAGAAAGAAACGTCCTTTGAAAATCACAAGACGCGCGTTTTGAGGAATCGTTCACGTCTGGATCACAAACGCCGCAGGACGATGCACTCGATCACGTTTACTCTGTTGGAGGTTTAATAACATCGCAATAAGAACCATAAACAAGTGCAAATCATTAGACGTCACTGATTTCGTGAACATTAGTGCCAGTTTAGTGCCTAAGCAAAGCATGCGTCTTCACTCTGTGTTTGTGCCGCAGCTATTAAACTAACTGTACTTCTTTATATTAATTGCTGTGTTTCAGGTCAGTGATTCCTGCTCTTAATTGTGGTTGTAGAGAGCAGGGGTGAGGACGGCTGCCCGGGCCACGTTGCCGCGTTTTAATGGGGAGATGCGGTATAATGGCTTTGACCTCTGACCTTTTGTGGTGACTATAGCTCATTACGCTGATCTGTGAGTGTCAGAGTGGCATCCGAGAGCGAGCGAGCGCGCGTGTGTGTGCGGTAAGGTGGGTCACCGGAGCGAAGCTGCCATCACCTCACCCCTCATCTGCGAATGAAATACAATCACATACACATACTAATTAAAGCAGGGGAGAAGGCCACTGTTTTCTACTCATTGTCAGGTGCATTTCTCCATGCATGGATAGTCCAGTGCACGCTTCCAGAGACCAACCTTCTTTTAGCTCGTTGTTTTAGTCTGTGCGCACGCACACACACACACACACACATACATGTTCTGGTCGGCTCCTTCATATCTCCAGTCCTCATCTAAGGCCCTGTTGCAGCGATTAAACCGTGCGATCTCATAGGGGTTGGTACTATATATATACAGCAGTGCATGCTGTTTTTTTCTGCTTCTGAGAATTCGTGTCGTTTGCATGTGTGCCGCGTGACAAAGGTTTACTTTACCCAACTGGAAAAGTCGGTTTTGTGAATCTTGATGTCTGCCGATAACCAGCGAGTCGCAGTTTCCGCGTAGACATTAAAGAAATGCTTTCAGCTGCGATAAGAAACGGTTATCGAGCAGCGAATCAGCGTATTGGAATGATTTCTGAAGAATTACGTGACACTGTAGAACGGAGCAATGCTGCTAAAATAACATATTTGATCACATGAATGAATTACGTTTTAAAATATTTTACGGTAGAAACCAGTTTTAAATTGACAGTATTTATGTTTTTACCGTATTTTAGTCATTCAGTTTCTTCAAAAATATGTGACTGAATTTTCACCTAATGGTCACATGACATGCAGGTAAACAAGGGTTTTATTATTAGTAGTAGTAGTAGTAGTATTTTATAATATTTTGCTATTTTTGCATCTTGTATAATTAATAATAGTTTATTTTTAGTTCATTTATTTTGCGTTTTTACTTTGATCATCTAATTTAAAACCCTTATGTATCTGAAATATTCGTGTTTATTTACATACAATAATATTGACGATATATCGCAATCGTTCGATTTGATTTGTATTATGTTTATTCAGTTCAGAGATCGTGCATGCCCACTATTAACCCTTTGATGATCAAACATCGCTGCTTCTTTAAAAGCCCCGGTAAGTTCATGTCGGCGTTGCATGATGTATGCGTGTATATGCAGCAGCTGATTGGCTGTCAGGTTGATCGATCGTCAGGATGCTTTGGTCTTTGTTAATGTCTTCGTGTGATGTCACATCTCCGAGACAGATGTTAAAGCCAGGTTTAAACGAGGTCAATCGTTTCCTCCTCCGTCTCTCTCTCTCCTTATCCGCTGCAGGACAAAGCGGCGAGCGTCTCCTCTCGGCCTGTCCGTCTTCATCTGATCACATCTAAAGAGAATCAGGTCTCACTCCTCGTAAGGCATGAGCCCATACCGCGTCCGGTGAGTGTGTGTATATATACGTATATATGCGAAATGGGATCTTATTTGGATTTTTGTGATTCGTTACAGTGACAAATGTGTGTTTGTGAGCCAGCCATCGGTTTGGGTCGGTGACTGTGTTCAACGCGGAGAGGACAAAAGCCATGTGACACGTTGATGGTGAGAAAACGAAGAGTTCAGCGCACCAGCGCGCTCAGAAACAGATCAATTAGCTGCGCGTTCCCCCTCAGGACGCAATCAACAATGCCATGCGAGTGCCTGTAAATGGAATATTTTATATTTACTGTCTTTAAATGGTCTTTGGAGACTCCCTCGCGTTAAACTGAAAACAGTTTGTAATGTACATCAATTTGTCGACTAAAGAGGCCATGACCCGCCAAAGACGCACCTAAGGCGGTGTATGCATTAAATAGCTGTTGTATAGTCAATATTTGTGCACGGAAAGATAGAAAATAGCGTTTTATGAATCCCAGAGTTCGAGCGCGGTATTTTAAAGGCAAAAAATAATATTTAAAATAATGCATTTAAATGCATTTAAGTTTTATTACAATTAAATAGCATTCTAATTTAAAGAAAGTGGCATGAACGCATCAGTTTAATCTTTTAACAACAGTTCTTCATGTATTAGATTCGTCTTTCGCGTGTGACGCTGACTGCTGTTTCTTTAGCCTGTCTTCTGTCCCCGGGCCCCTGCTGTTGGCTGGATCGGCCCTCAGTGCAGTTCTGGCCTTTTCCGGGACCTCTGGTCCTCGCCGACAGATGGAAGCTTTGTCACTCTCGCATGTGACACTGGGGACCGAGTCACAGGATACGAGCCGCTTTAGGGCGTTTTCATATGGAATTAAACGTCTCCAATTAGCGCATACAGGGAAGCTGTTTAGAATTGTAAATAATTCCATTTATTCCATGAGTCTATGAAATATTCTGATTATATCTGATTGGCCAGTCGCTGCATTATTATGCCAGATGTTTGTGTGGTTTATTATATTATATTTCAGCTCATTTTTAGTTATTGTTTTTGTTAGACATTTTTAAAAACATGAAAAAAAATCCATAATGTGTATATATAAATGCATAACGTAATGATATACACACACCTTGCTATATATATATATATAGTATTAAAGATCTCAAGGATAAATCATAAATGATTATAATTCTACACAAACACATACGAGTGCAATTTTTATTGGCAGCCGTGCAACATTAGCATTTTTAATCCGCTTAAAAATCGTATCGAGTTTTCTTTTTCTTAACCAGATTGTTCACAGATTCTGAACTAATGAAGACGACGCATATTAAACCGGGATTCATTGTATTCTGTGCCCTGAAGAGGGAGACACAACTGAAGCTAAATGAAGCTGATGGTTTCGAAAGAAGGTTTTAGTCTTTATTCGCTCGGTCTGTGAGTTTGTGTGCAATGATGTTCTGACTTTTCTACCTCTAACTCCCTCTCTCTCTCTCTCTCTCTCTCAGTCTCTCTCTCTCTCCAGGACTCGGCTTCACAGTGCATTATTGATCTAAAGGGAGCTGAATAAAACATGGGCACATGTCCATTGTCAGCGAATGCACAGAGAATAGCGCAAATGCAGTTGTGAGGATGAGGAGTCGTCTGAACTAGTGGCTGAGAGGTACGAAATTCGACTTCCAAACTCCGCTGACCGGCAGTCCTACCGCGAGACGCGGGCGTGGGTCCTCAGCTCTTCCGCGCATCCATACGCGCTGATATTTATTGAAAGAGAAGAAGGCTAAGATGCAGAGAGAGAGAAAATCAATGGCGCTTTCCTCAGCTCAGGTCTGGAGAGAGTAAAGCAGAAATCGCCGTTAAACTCCACCCGTAGCCTCGAAGATCTTCATCGATTTTTTATTTGGCTCCCAGCAGTTATCGCTCCTCCACGGGCTCCCACCGCCTGGTGGACCGGGGGCCCGGGCCCCGCAGAGTTTGCGGTGAACTGGCTGTTAACAGAATTAAACTCCTATTTAGTCTCTGTGGCAGGGAATACATGCACACCGCCTGCAGACAAGACCTGACAGCACATCTTATCCACTCCGCTGCAAGACTAACACGCTGCCAACGTTCAGAGAGCCCACATATGTGTGCCAGCGAGAGTGTGTGTGTGTGTGTGTGTGTGTGTGTGTGCTCGTGCGTGGGTGTGTGCATATAAACACGCGGCTGTGTGCGTTTACCGAAGGCTCTGGACATGTTATTGTGTTAATTGGTCATGGTTTTACGGAAGCTCGCGATTGGCGTGCAAAACAAATCGGGCTTCTATTAGAATGTGTGTGTTTTTTGACGAACACAGACAGCTGGAGTCCTCTTGAGCCGCTCTGTGAATGTTTTTCGGGGCTTCTACATAACTTTTCTACATATCTATCTATCTATCTATCTATCTATCTATCTATCTATCTATCTATCTGTGGTTCTATCTATCTATCTATCTATCTATCTATCTATCTATCTATCTGTGGTTCTATCTATCTATCTATCTATCTATCGTTCTCTGTTCTATCTATCTATCTATCTATCTATCTATCTATCTATCTATCTATCTATCTATCTGTGGTTCTATCTATCTATCTATCTATCTATCTATCTATCTATATCGTTCTCTTTCGTTTCTATCTATCTATCTATCTATCTCTATCTATCTATCTATCTATCTATCTATCATCTATATCTATATCATTCTATGCATCGTTGTATCTATCTATCTATCTATCTATCTATCTATCTATCTACTACGTTTCTGTTGTTATATATATCTATCTATCTATCTATCTATCGTTCTCTTTCGTTCTATCTATCTATCTATCTATCTATCATCTATATCTATATCATTCTATGCATCGTTGTATCTATCTATCTATCTATCTATCTATCTATCTATCTATCTATCTGTGGTTCTATCTATCTATCTATCTATCTATCTATCTATCATCTATCTATCTATCGTCTGTCTATCTATCTGTCTATCTATCTATCTGTGGTTCTATCTATCTATCTATCTATCTATCTATCTATCTATCTATCTATCTATCTATCTATCTGTGGTTCTATCTATCTATCTATCTATCTATCTATCTATCTATCTATCTATCTATCTATCTATCGTTCTCTTTCGTTCTATCTATCTATCTATCTATCTATCTATCTACCTGTCTGCATGTCTCTCTCTGTCTATATCTATCTATCTATCTATCTATCTATCTATCTATCTATCTATCTATCTATCTATCTATCCTTCTAAATCTCTCTCTACTTTGCTCAACTATGTTAACAAACAGATATGCTCCAACTGGCTGTCATTGTGCCACATAACAGCTTTTTTCTTTCTTTCAGTGGACAGATTGCTCATCGCTGACCCGGTCAGGACACACAGATGTCGGGTAACGAGGTTTGTTCAAATCCCCATCTAGAAGTTTCAGCCGGTAAAGTTTGAACAGTAATCGAGATTCGTACCAAAACAACTAATGGCGCCATGCATTGTGATATATTGAACCGTAATATATATCACAAAACAAACTGCAAAAAGAGGCCTGTAGGCGTGACACGACACTGAACTTCAACTTAAACCCAGATTGGGAGAAGTAAGAGTTTAAGAGCATTACTGTGCTTGGATCTGCAGAGGAAGGGGGAGAGGACGAGTCAGGCCGGCTCATTTGCATTCGATAGTGCGCCTAATATATGCAGGTCACTGACCCTCAGTGTGTGGGGTTAGAGCACAGTGTGTGTGTGAGTGTGTACGAGTGTGTGTCGGGCTTGTTAAGGAGCTGCAGTGCACACGCTTGCCAACTGTCTACATCCCACCACACACACACGCGCACGCACACACACTCGCTAGCCTCTCAGGATTAGCAATAATGAGCGTGCCAAGTGTATTTATTCTATTTCAAGTTTCAATACTGTAAAACACGTTTCCGTTCTCAGACAGGGCCAATTAAACGCGCGTTACTGAGTTAACTGTGTAGCTATTGTGAGATCCACATCATAAGCTGGCAGAGAGCATGTGTGATATGTATATTTTTATATCGGTATATTCCCTGAAAAACATAGTAGCTCCGTTACAAATGTTTGCGAGCTGCCTATCGAGGCAGTATTTTAAGGGATCATAGGTGCTCTAGTGGACAGGACACCTAAGAGTCGATTAAAATTAAATGCATCCTTCACTAAAGCTAAGAAAATAATTCCACAATGCTAACAATTATATCTGAAAAATCGCTCAAGGTGGTTGATGAATTAAAATGTTCAAATCTAAAATTTAGCTCATTACTGAAAAATAGTACAAGCTAATTAAAAGGGGCTACACATTTATGTTATGTGCTTATAATATGTATATTACATTAGATTATTGCATTGTTAGTATAAATATAAATAGCAAACATCAAACTGTTTTTGCTATTTTTATTGTGTATTTAATTATTTATAAAAAATGATTTAAAATTATTATGTTAAGTCTATCGTTTTTTGTGCTATTTTACAGCAAGTTAAACTAAATTTAAAAATGAGATGCGTTGCTTTGGCAAATAGCCAAATAAATATGATTTTATATGAATTGATTCATTTTTCGATTCATATCAACCAGTTGAATGGAACTAAATGTGAGTCTAATCTAAAGTAGTTTCTAAATCGGTCGAGTCAGTTCCACTGCAGTTTGGATATTCCCTTAGAAGGGTGCTGCCTATATAGACAACTGACAGCAGCGTAGCTCACCGGGTCCTGCGTCAATTAAACAGCCCTCATATATTAGCACATCTGCCACTTTCTATCCGCAATAAATGTAAGAGTGTGCTTCAAATGCACGCATGTAGAAATGGTATCTTTGCAGCTCGGCAGACTTGCAAATCATGAGCTGATGGTCGGTGCTCCGTCTTCACTCGAGTGGAACCGCGGGCAGCAACAAGCAGCTCTGGGACTGACCTTTAGAATTTTAACAACATCTGCACTAACTCACCTGCACGGTTGAGTAACACCCAGCCGCGGTCCATCGGTGACACGGGGACAAAAATATGCCACACTTCATGCTGCTCGTCAAGTAATGCGGCGCCGGGGACAGAGCTTAATATTTGGGGAAGAGGAATCCTCGCTCCGAGATGTTGGAATTTGTCCGGTTGAACCGCCGAGGTAAGAGCAAGAGGGAAAAAAAACTGAATTTATGAATATATATATAGTACGTCTCTGACTGGTTTTTAATGCCGTAACGCTTATATTTGAAATCGATAACGAGGAGCTCATCGGCTCGGTTAATCAAATAAAGCGTGTTTTTTCCACACGTATCTCCACATAGTAATTGGTGCGGAGGACGAGATGCAGATGTCAGCGTCGTGTTGGAGAGGAAGAGCTTTGAGTCTCTGCTGTTCCATAAAGAGCAGGAGAGGCAGGCAGTGAGAGGTAATCCAGCCGAGGAGCAGGTCTGGAGCCTAATCCCCCTCAGAACAGCCCTGCCTGGGGCATACAGACACATAATCCTGCCCCCAGAGACCCCCAGCATCTCTCTCTCTCTACAGATCTACAGCTTTCAGTCCGCTCTTCTGTCTGTCCGTCTATTGTTACACCTCGTCTGTCTATCATGTGTTGTTTGTAACAGTCGATCATTTGCTTCATCTATTGTTCTTCTTAACATTCTATCACTCTGTTGATCTGTCCTTTCTTTCTATCCGTCCTCGTATTGTCTTTGCTGTAATTTTTTACTGTACTCTATGTAATGAAGAGTACAGTAAAATGCACGATATTAGTTTGAAGCGTTCATTTATTCTACAGATCTGTGTATCATTCTGCCTGCATTCTGTTAATCATTTCATAGCTTTAACGCATTCATTTGAACAAAATGAAGATGAATGTATGCATGCATAATAAGTAAGCGATGCGTTTTTTTAAAGACAGACACTAAATGTCAAAATTATGCTAAAACGGTAACGATAATTTCTTGTGAAACCTACAACAATGGAAAATAAACTTTCTTGCATTTGGCTGACACTTCTCCTTGAGACTTAAGGTCCTTGCACAATTTTCGTATAATTAATTTTTTTTCGTATTTATCATCCTTTCCTATCAAAATGCTTAAAGCAGACGTGAAAATCCGATATAAAGCCGATGTGTAAACATGATGGACGCAGCGCGAGGTTGCACTTATTTTCTAACATGCAAAAAATATTAGACTCTGCGTTAAATTACCGACTCCTTCCCTGTGCACTGAACCTATGACATTGTCCTCGCTAGCACAGTGTTCTGCTGTATATTAAACAAAACATCTTCAATCAAAGTAATAAAGCAAGGGGTAACACAGAACTTGGCATATCTTCAGCAGTCTGCTATTGATCGCTGTGACTTTTCTCACTGTGAAGCAGCGTTTTTTGCTTTGTGTGTGTGTGTGTGTGTGTGTGTGCAGCTGAGTGAGCAGATGACTGCTTGTACAGATTTGTCAGGCGTGTGTTTGGCTGCTCCGTGGAGAGGCGAGGTTGAGACGGCCCTGACATGTGTGTCCGACAGCGAGCCGTTCCTGCGCTCCGCTCACACACATGACTGCCCGGCCTCCCTGATGTCACATACATTATGGAGCAGGGCCACAGACAACACCTGCCGTACTGCACCGTGAGTGTGTTTGTTAGCTGTTAGTCTCAGACTATACCTGTCAGTCAGTTAAATAGCAACGGTTCCTCTTTGAAATGAAACGGTGATGTTCTTAAAAAAAAAAAAAAAAAAAGTTAATGGTTTAGAGATGTGCTCTGACATTTTTAGATTAATAAAATTTGAAAATGAAAATGTAGATAAATATATTAAAATATAATTAAATAAATGTAATTGTTAATATAAATAACCTAGAATTTATGCATGCAGATATTTATGCATTTAAAAAAAAAAAAAAAAAAAAATATATATATATATATATATATATATATATATATATATATATATATATATATATATATACACATATAAAAGTGATGTCAAACAATTGCATCTAAAATAAAAAATTCTAAATAAACATTTTTATGTGTATATAAATACACATATTTAAAGAATGTTTATATTTATTTTTAATGAATATAAACAGACTTAAATATTCTCAAAATATATACTGTAAGTGTGTAACCATTTTGACAGCACTAATATATTTTTATGTTTTAAAAGTAAGTACATTTTTTTTGTTTTTACTTTTTATATGTATATATCAGTGTTATATTTAAAGCCGGAATTGGGATTTTTAGATTGCATTTTTTTGTATCTAGCAACATCAAGCGAGCAAAATGGCTTCTGCAGTACAACATATTAATAAAATATATATTTTGCCGACAGCATTAGCTGTGAAAACTTTGCATCCACGTGTATCCAAGGTAATTTGTTAGGAAAACTAACAAATGCAAAGTAGGAACCAAAAAGCAATTTTTAGACCAATATAAGGTGTTCCAGAAAAAGAACAGCCACTACAAACAAGTGTGCTTGTTAGTAGTTTCCTTTGGATACCTTAGTTTGTCAGTTATCTGGCATCATTATGGGATGTGATCTATTTGTTCCATCAGTAACATCATTATCTGCCGGACTTTAGAGGCCAAAGTGTTCATGTAAAACCAGGCCATCCCACCAAAGTCCAACATGTGCTGAAGGAAAACATATGTCTTCAATACTACGTGATCATTAGAAGTACCTCCGTGCAGATCTGCTGCTCTTGACCTTCATCATGGAGTTAATTTAGGTTTAGAAATTTGCTCGCGTGCCCTTTTGGTGGGGCAGTATGAGTGAGGACGCACCGGTAATGAAGCCCTTCGTTTAGTGCTAATGAAAACCACCGCTGTTGGAAAAAGCAGCGAGAATAAGATCGCCTCGGCCAGAACTCGTGCTCCTGTGAGGCCATGTTGCTCCCAAATTTAAAAAAAAAAAAAATTAATAAATAAAAAGAGGTTTGACACCAAAGCGTGCCTTTGTAGCCTAGCCATTAAAAAAAGAAGGGAAAGGGTAAAAAATGGTATTGTTATGGTTCCCTGGCTTTTCTTCTTCAGAGCTCACGGGGCTCAGAGCGGGATGCCCAGCACAGGCTCTCTCTGCTGGGGGCGGCGCCCCGGGCCATCCCTCCTCCTCTGGAGCTCGACTTGCTGGATCTTTGAACAGGGACGGAAAAACACAGAGCTGACCAGGTTTAGTATCACGTAGCCAGGCTTTTGACTCTGGCCCACATTGAGGCTTATTCAGACTTTCTCTGCGTTTCTTCTGTTCTCTAGTTTCCGTTCCAAGCTAGTTGCTTTAGAATCCTGACATTTGCATGTTGAGTAAATGTTGGCTTTTTGACTAATTGTTGCGTCTGATAAATGCGTAGATGGAAATAAAGCTGACCGAGACTCGAAATTGTCCGGCTGATCTGTATGTGAACAAACACACTTTCTTTTATGTGCCGGGCCATCTGAGACCGTATGTAGGAGTGCATATTTAATTTGCTTGATATTAAAGGGATAGTATCGGCTGAAAACACCTCTGAGCGCTTGAGAGCACTTCTGCAGCGCAGGACGTTTTTTTATTTGTTTGTAATTTATATTGAGTTGCTATATTGGAATATCCGCAGAAGTAATGTGGCAAACACATCACGGTTGAAATATTCCAAATATACACGTAGAATTCCATCTTCTACAAACTTAGGAGACATTAATGTATCCTCCATTGTTGTTTAATCGTAATACAACCAAGATGTGACGGTTGATTACTGTAGGATTCGCATGCCTTGCATTTTACCCAAAGTTGAACAATCCATTTCCAATGGATTCTACGTTTCCTTTGTCTTTATATGTAGAAATGTAAAAGTTAAAAAGCAGATGTGTGTAAAAATGCTTTGATGGACACCAAACCAGTCAGTAGCCAGCGTCTTCCATATATATCCAAAGTCAACGGAGATACCGTAATCTGTTTGGGATCTGCAGACTTCTATCTGAATGAGCCTGTCTTTAGTACAAGTAAAGAAAAATAAAGGTTCTTTACAGTGATGCCGTAGAAGAACCATTTTTTCGGTTCCACAAGGAATCACTTGCTCAAAGGTTCTTTAAAGAAGCATCTTTTTCTTTTTATAATCTGAAACCGAAAGGTTCTTCAGATGTTAAAGTTTTTTTATGGAACCATTAAAACAATAAAAGTTCTTCAATGGCTTCGTAGAAGCACCTTGATTTTTAAGAGCGTAGGGACAGCATTCCTACCAATATCCAGTTACTACTAATTTGTTCTAAGCGATCATTTTTAACAAACAGTAATTTCGGCCACATCTGAAGTAAGTGAAATACCACTGATATTATTATTGATAAGTTGATTGATTGATTATTGATATATGCTAGAAAACGGCATGCTTTTCATACAGGTGCGAAACATGTAATGTATTCGGGGTGTTTAAAAAATACATGAACAGTTCAGATGAAAGTTTACACTCTTTAACTTTGTTAATCTGCTTTTCCCGTTTGCTCTTTTTACGTTAACTATCACTCCGTTTACTTATGGTACCCCAACTTAAAAATTTTTGTTTAGTAAACTTGAAATTTTAAGTTATTTGATGTTAGTTTAGGTGACAACTTGAAATTATTTAGTGGACTAAACTAAAAATTTTAAGTTGAAACAACTTTTTATTTATTCCGTCTTTATTTTTTCTTTCTTTTGTTTTTATAACCACTGCCCTAATTGTTTGATGTACTGCACCAGAAAGAAACCAGAAAAAATGACTGGTTTGATCTGGATTTTGTTACTGAATCAATCAAAGTTTGAATCAATCAGATGATAAATTCATCAGTATTTATCGCAATCAATATAAATTCCAATACATCTGATTGTATTAGTGCTGAAACTACTTTTGGGACATTTTGTTACAGTGCACAAATACCAGTTTTACAAATAACATGGCTAAAGTATGGTTAGTCTAGTAAAAACATGGTTAATTTGTGTAATTGTGTAGCTATAGTAACCGTTTTTCACCTTCAGAGGACACATAGGATGAATATAATAATGCTGATTGACAGAACTTCTTAGAGATATAGTCGTATCTAGATCAACTTTCAATAAAGAAAAGAGAGTTTTAGACAGATTTTTATGTAAATGCAATTTACCAATAACAAAATCAAACCTACACCCTTAACATGCCCACAGATAAACTACACGTTACAGTACATATTATTTTAGTGTCTTTATACCATCACAAGCTGCTTTTGATTGTGTCACATAGCTGAGCTTTACACACACACACACACCTGTGAACCCGTCATCTCTAACAGTGATAAAAGTCTGCCAGGGTGCGCAGAGTCAACTTTGCTGAAATTGATTTTCTCACGGTTTCGTAGATCATTCTCACCACCAGTGCTTCGGCACGAGTGTCTGTATAGAATGAGGACGCTTCGGTCGAAGCGTGTAAATAATATCATTCTTAATGTTCTTCTTAAAGGGATAGTTCGCCCGAACTGCCCCCATGTCGTCATGTTGAACAAAAAAGAGCATATTTTGAACAAGCAGTCCCCATTGACTTCTATAGCAAAGAAATAGTGTGGAAGTCAATGGCGATCATCAGCTGTGCCTCAAACAAATCTCCTTTTATGTTCAGCATAATAAAGAAACAACTATACATTCCAGTGTAAATTATGACATTTTTGGATGAACTATCCGTATAAAGGTTATGTAATTTACTTATATTTATTTGCTTGTAGATTTTTACTTGTTGCTATCCTAACCTTCTTTACCTGCTTGTAAATTTTATTTTAAATTATGATATTTAATGCACGCTAACAGAGTAAAAATCATACATTCAGGACAAATCTGAGCACAGTTGGAGGCATTATTGAGATCACAGAGGAGACACAAGTCACATCTCTCAGGAGAAACGGGAGAAAATCTCACTTTTCTCTCCATTTAATCCCATTGCTGTGTGCAGGAAGTCAACTGGGAGTCAATAACCAGTTCTTAGTTTTATTTCTAAATATTTATTCCTTAAAAATGTTCTGCGTCTTTACACTCTTTTTATTCCCGTCCCCAGTTTGGATTCAGACAGCAATGAAGGACCGCCTACTTACCTGTCAATCAAATCTAAAGTGTTTAGACAGGTGTGAACGTAGTATCTGCTCAGCTGTTGCCAAAACCAAAAAAAATAGTGCTTTCAAATAACCGCGATTAATCGTCGTAAACACGCGGATGTAGCTGACAAATAAAAACTGGACGGTGATGGCTGTGATGGCAAAAATGCTATCTTCATTCTTAGTTAAACCTCTCTTCCGCTAATTTTATCTTAAATTTTTTTGGGTCGCATTGTTGATGTCAACTATGCATATATTTAAGACAAATGCTGTTTATATACCGCATATATTTATTACATAATAATCTAAACGTATATGCATGTTAATATGTATCTATATGTGCATGTAAATATACTACTGTACTCCCACATATATTATGTAAGCAAAAACGATCGATGCGATTAATCGCGATTAATCGTCCGAGAGCGCGATTAATCGTTGGAGAGCGCTGCTAAAAACACACCGGCTGCACCTGTAGATAATATTTCTTTGTTTGCAGATCGATCTCCAGCAGCACAGCTACGAGAGCGCTGATATTTCCGCCGGGACCGACGCGTTACCGGCGGCAAGCGCGCATCCGGAGGTGACGGCTGACGTGCGAGCGCTGGAAATGTCACAGCGTGTAAAGCTCAGCTTCCTGTAGACCTGTCGTTCTCCCCGTCTTCCCCGCACACGCGCGGACATGATGGGCAGCAGACGGGGAGCTA
Organism: Puntigrus tetrazona; assembly: GCF_018831695.1. Lineage (NCBI taxonomy): Eukaryota > Metazoa > Chordata > Actinopteri > Cypriniformes > Cyprinidae > Puntigrus > Puntigrus tetrazona. Next base: position 2,368,493 of record NC_056706.1, on the reverse strand, counting down.
TTGATTTGACAAGTTATTAAAGAGGAACAGAGCAGGCAGACGCATCAAGGGCCTGACACTGACACGCTCTCCTCCTCTCGCTCTCTCTTTTCCTTCCCGCGTCTCGTCTCCTTTCGCTCTT